>NC_092771.1:44591691-44836768 GCF_047496795.1 Chiloscyllium punctatum | reverse complement strand
CTCTCTGCCCCCCCTCTCTGTCCCCCTCTCTCTCTCTCCCCTCTCTCTCTGTCCCGCTCTCTCTCAGTCCCCCTCTCTCTCTGCCCCTCTCTCTCTCTCTGGCCCCCTCTCTCTCTGCCCCGCTCACTCTCTGTCACCCTTTCTCTGTCGCCATCTCTCTGTCCCCCTCTCTCTCTCTGACCCCTTCTCTCTCTGTCCGCCTCTCGCTGTCCACCTCTCTCTGTCCCCCTTTCTCTGACTCCCTCTCTCTGTCCAGCTCTCTCTGTCCCCCTCTATATCCTCCTCTCTCTGTCCGGTCACTGTTTAACCCCTCTCTGACTCCCCTACTCTCAGTGCCCCTCTCTCTGTCGCCCTCTCTCTGCCCCCTCTCTCTCTGCCCCCTCTCTCTCTGACCCCCTCTCTCTCTGCCCCCTCTCTCTCTTTCTCCTCTCTCTGTCCCCTTCGCTCTCTGCCCTCTCTCTCTCGCTGCTCCCCTCTCTCTGCCCCGCTCACTCTCTGTCACCCTTTCTCTGTCGCCATAGCTCTGTCTCCCTCTCTCTCTGACCCTCTCTCTCTCTGTAGCCCTCTCTTTCTCTCTGTCCCCCTCGCTCAGTCTCCCTCCCTGTCCCACTCTCTCTGTCCCCCTCACTCTGTCCGCCTCTCTCTGACCCCCTCTATCTCCCCCACTCTTTGTGCCCCTCTCTCGGTCTCCCTCACTCTGCCCACCCTCTCTCTACACCCCTCAGTCTGTCCCCCTCTGTCTGCCCACATCTCTCTCTGTCCCCCTCTCTCTGTCCCCCTCTCTCTCTGCCCCCTTCTCTCTCTGTCCCCCTCTCTCTATCCCCCACTCTGTCCGCCTCTCTCTGACCCCCTCTATCTCCCCCACTCTTTGTGCCCCTCTCTCGGTCTCCCTCACTCTGCCCACCCTCTCTCTACACCCCTCAGTCTGTCCCCCTCTGTCTGCCCACATCTCTCTCTGTCCACCTCTCTCTGTCCCCCTCTCTCTCTGCCCCCTTCTCTCTCTGTCCCCCTCTCTCTATCCCCCACTCTGTCCCCCTCTCTCTGACTCCCCCTCTCTCTCCCCCACTCTGTCCCCCTCTCTCTCTGTCCCCTCTCTCTGTCCCTCTCTCTCTGTACCCCTCTCTCTGACCCGCTCTATCTCCCCCACTCTCTGTGCCCCTCTCTCGGCCCCCCTCTCTCTGTCCCCCTCTCTCTCCCACACTCTCTGTCACCCCTCTCTCTGCCCCCCCGTCCCCCTCTCTCTCTCTCCCCCTCTCTCTCTGTCCCGCTCTCTCTCAGTCCCCCTCTCTCTCTGCCCCCCCTCTCTCTGTCACGCTCACTCCCTGTCACCCTTTCTCTGTCGCCATCTCTCTGTCCCCCTCTCTCTCTTTGACCCCTTCTCTCTCTGTCCGCCTCTCGCTTCCCACTCTCTCTGTCCCCCTTTCTCTGACTCCCTCTCTCTGTCCAGCTCTCTCTGTCCCCCTCTACATCCTCCTCTCTCTGTCCGCTCACTGTTTACCCCCTCTCTGACTCCCCCACTCTCAGTGCCCCTCTCTCTGTCGCCCTCTCTCTGCCCCCCTCTCTCTGCCCCCCACTCTCTCTGTCCTCCTCTCTCAGCCCCCCTCTCTCTGTTCCCCCCTCTCTCTGTCCCCCTCTCTCTCCCACACACTCTGTCCCCCTCTCTCTCTGTCCCCCATCTCTCTGTCCCCCTCTCTCTCTGTCCCCCTCTCCCTCTGTCCCGCTCTCTCTCAGTCCCCATTCTCTCTCTGCCCCGTTCTTTCTCTGCCCCCCCTCTCTGTCCCGCTCACTCTCTGTCACCCTTTCTCTGTCGCCATCTCTCTATCCCCCTCTCTCTCCTCTGACCCCCTCTCTGTCTGTCCGCCTCTCGCTGACCACCTCTCTCTGTCCCCCTCTATATCACCCTCTCTCTGTCCCTCTCTCTCTCTGCCCCCTCACTCTGTCCCCCTCTATCTGGCCCCATCTCTCTCTTCCCCCCTCTCACTGGCCCCCTCTCTCTCTCTGTCCCCCTCGCTGTCTGACCCCTTCTCTCTCTGTGTCCCCCTCTCTCTGTCGCTCTCTCTCTGCCCCCGCTCTGTTTCTGTCCCCCTCTCTCTGACGCCTCTTTCTGCCCCCCTCTCTCTCTGCACCCCTCTCTCTCTGTCCTTCTCTCTCTGTCGCCATCTCTCCCCTCCTCTCTGTCCCCCCTCTCTCTGTCCCTCCCTCACTCTGTCCCTCTGTCTCTCTCTGCCCCCTCTCTCTGTACCCCCATCTCTTTGTCCCCTTCTATCCCTGACGCCCTCACTCTCTGTCCCCCTCTATCTCCCCCTCTCTGTGCCCGGCTCTCTGTCGCTCTCTCTCTGCCTCCCACTCTCTTTCCCCTCTCTCTCTGCCCCCTCGCTCCCTGCCCCTCTCACTCTGCCCCCATCCCTCTCTGCCCCTCTCTCTCTGTCCCGCTCTCTCTCTGTCCCGCTCTCTCTCTCTGTTCCCCCCCCCCCCCCCCCCCCCCCCCCCCCCCCCCCCCCCCCCCCCCCCCCCCCCCCCCCCCCCCCCCCCCCCCCCCCCCCCCCCCCCCCCCCCCCCCCCCCCCCCCCCCCCCCCCCCCCCCCCCCCCCCCCCCACTCTCTCTGTGCCCCTCTCTCTCCCCCACTCTCTGTGCCCCCCTCTCTCTGTCCCTCTCTCTCTGTCGCCCTCTCTCTTTCTCCCTCTCTCTCTGTCCCCCTCTCTCTCTGTGACCCTCTCTCTCCCCAAACTCTGTCCCCCCCTGTCCCGCCCTGTGTCCCGCTCTCTCTCTCTCTGTTCCCCAATCTCTCTGCCCTCTCTCTTTCTGCCTCCCGCTCTCTCTGTCCCGCTCACTCTCTGTCACCCTTTCTCTGTCGCCATCTCTCTGTCCCCTCTCTCTCTGTCCCCCTCTCTCTGTCCCCCTCTCTCACAGTCCCCCTCTCTCTCTGTCTCCCTCTGTCTCTGCCCACACTCTCTCACTGCCCCACTCACTCTCTGTCACCCTTTCTTTGTCGCCATCCCTCTGTCCCCCTCTCTCTGTCCCCCTCTCTCTGACCCCTCAATCTCCCCCACTCTCTGTGCCCCTCTCTCTTTTGCACTCACTCTCCGCCCCACTCAGTCTGTCCCCCTCTGTCTGCCCCCATCTCCCTCTGCCTCCCTCTCTCACTGTCCCCCTCTCTCTCTGTCCCCCTCTCTGTCTGCCTCACTCTACCCCCTTCTCTCTCTGTCCCTCTCTCACTGTCCCCCTCTCTCTCTGTCCCCCTCTCTGTCCCCCACCTCTCTGTCCCCCTCTCTCTCTGACCCACTCTCCCTGACGCCTCTTTCTGCCCCCCTCACTCTCTGTCCCGCTCTCTCTGTCCCGCTCTCTCTGTCCCCCCTCTCTCTGCCCCCCCCGCACCCCCCTACTGTCCACCCCCTCTCTGTCCCCCTCTCTCTCAGTCCCCCTCTCTCTCTGTCCCCCTCCTCTCTCTGTCCTCCTCTCTCTCTGACCCCCTCTATCTCCCCCTCTCTCTGTCCCTCTCTCTCTGTCCCACTCTCTCTCTGTCACCCTCTCGCTGTCGCCTTCTCTCTGACCCCCACTCTCTCCCACCCGCCTCTATCTGTCCCCCATCTGTCAACCCCCACTCTGTCCCCCTCTCTGTCTCCCCCCCTCTCTTTCCCCCCTCTCTATGTCCCCCTTTCTCTGGCCCCCGTCTCTCTGTCTCCCTCACTCTCCCCAACACTCTGCCCGCCCTCTCTGTCACCCCTCTCTCTGTCCACGTCTCTCTGTCCCCCCTCTCTGTTCCCCCTCTCTCTGACTCACTCTATCTCCCCCACTCTCTGTCCTCTCTCTCTCTCCCCTCTCTCACTGTCACCCCTCTCTATTTCACCCGCTGTCTGCCCCCCCTCTCTCTGTCCCGCTCTCTCTGTCACCTTCTCTGACCCCCTCTCACTCTGCACCTCTCACTCTGCCCCTCTCACTCTGTCCCCCACTCTCTGTCCCCCTCTCTCTGTCCCACTCTCTCTCTGTCCCTCCTCTCTATGTTACCCCTTTCTCTGTCCCCCTCTCTCTCTCGCCTTCTCTCTGCCCCCTCTCTGTCACCCTCTCTCTCAAGCCCGCTCTCCGCCCTCTCTCTGTCGCTCTCTCTCTGCCACCTCTCTGTCACCGTCACTCTTTCCCCCCTCTCTCTCTCCCCCCCGTCCCCCATCTCTCTGATGCCCTCTTTCTGCCCCTCTCTCTCCCCGCTCTTAGTCCCCCTCTCTCTGTCCCTCCTATCTCAGCCCCCATCTCTCTCTGTCCCCCTGTCTCTCTTGTCCCTCTCTCTCTGACCCGCTCTATCTCCACCACTCTCTGTCCTCTCTGTCACCCTCATTCTGCCCCCCTCTCTTTCTGCCCCCCACACTCTGTCCACCTCTGGCTGGCACTATCTCTCTCTGTCCCCCTCTCTCACTGTCCCCCCCTCTCTCTCTGCCCTCCTCTCTCTGTCCCTCTCACTCTCTGCCCCGTTCTCTCTCTGTCCCCCTCTCTCTGTCCCCCTCTCTGTCCCCCTCTCTGTCCCCCTCTCTCTGACTCCCTCTCTCTCCCCATTCTGTACTTCTCTCTCTGTCCCACCTCTCTCTGACCCTCTCTATCTCCCCCACTCTCTGTGCCCCTCTCTCTATCCCCCACTGTCGCTGCCCCCCTCTCTATGTCCCGCTCTCTCTCTGTCCCCCTCTATCTCTCTCCCCTTCTCTCTCTGTCCCCCTCTCTCTCTGACCCCCTCTATCTACCCCCTCTCTGTCCCCCTCTCTCTGCCCCCTCTCTCTGTCTTCCCCTCTCTCAGTTCCCCTCTCTCTCTGTCCCACTATCTCTGTCCCTCCCTCTCTGTCCCCCTCTCTCTCTGTCCCCTCTCTCTCTGTCCCCCTCTATCTCTGCCCCCATCTCACTCTGCCCCTCTCTCTCTGTCCTGCTCTCCCTCTTTCCCGCTCATTCTCTGTCCCCCTCTCTCTCTGTCGCCCTCTCTCTGCCCCCCTCTCTCTGTCCCCCTCTATCTCTCTCCCCTTCTCTCTCTGTGCCCTCTCTCTCTGTCCCCTCTCTCTATGTCCTCTCTCTGTCCCCCTCTCTCTGACGCCCTCTATCTACCCCACTATCTATCCTCCTCTGTCTGTCCCTCTCCCTCTGACCTCCCTCCATCTCCCCCTCTCCCTGTCCCTCTCTCTCTGCCACCCTCTCCCTCTGTCCCCCCTCTCTCTGTCTCCCTCTCTCTGTCCCCCCCTCTCTCTCCCCCTCCCTCTGTTGCCCTGTCTCTGACCCCCCTCTCTCTCTGCCCGTCTCTCTCTGTCCCCCATCTCTCTGTTCCCCCCTCTCTGAAGCCCTCTCTCTGAACCTCTTTATCTGCCCCTCTCTCTCTCATTGCCCGTCTCTTTCTGACCCCCTCTCTCTCTTACCCTCTCTCTCTGTGCCCGTCTCTCTCTGTCCCCCTCTATCTCTGTCCCCACTCTCTCTGTCCCCCCCTCTCGGTCCCTGCTTCTCTCTGTCCCCCTGTCTCTCTGTCCCCCTCTCTCTGTCCCCCACTCTCTCTGCCCCCTCTCTCTCTGTCCCGTCTCTCTGCCCTCCTCTCTCTCTGTCCCCCACTCTCTCTGTCCCCCCCTCTCTCTCTCTCTGTTATCCTCTCTCTGTCGCCATCTCTCTGTCCCCCCCTCTCTCTATCCCCCCCTCTCTCTCTGCCCCCTCTCTCTCTGTCCCCTTCACTCTCTGTCCCCCCCTCTCTGTCCTCCTCTCTCTGTCGCCCTCTCTCTGCCCCGTCTCTCTGACCCCCCTCCCTCTGACCCCCCTCTCTCTCTGTCCCCCTCTCTCTCTGTCCCCCCTTTCTCTGCCTTCTCTCTCTCTCTGCCCCCTCTCTCGCTGCCCCCACTCTCTCTTGCCCCCTCTCTCTCTCTGAGCCCCTCTCTCTCTGTCCACCTTTCTCTCTGTCCCCCTCTCTCTGACTTCCTCTCCCTCTGCCCCCTCTTTCTGTCCCCCTCTCTCTCTATCCCCCCTCTCTCTGCCCCCCTCTCTCTCTGTCTCCCCTCTCTCTGTCCCCCTCTCTCTGATCCCCCCTCTCTCTGTCCCCTTTCTCTCTGCCCCCTCTCTCTCAGTCCCCTCTCTCTCTGTCCCCCGTCTCTCTCCATCTATCTCTCTGACCACCCTCTCTCTGCCCCCTCTCTCTCTGCCCCCTCTCTCTGTCCCCCTCTCGCTCTGTCCCCTCTCTCTCTGCCCCCCCCTCTCTGTCCCCCCTCTCTCTCCAACCACCCCCTCTCTCTGCCCCCTCTCTCTGCCCCCCCTCTCTCTCTGACCCCTCTCTCTTTATGTCCTCCCTTATTTTTCTCTCCCTCCCTCCCTCTCCTTAACTCTCTCTTCCCTCTCTCTCTCAGTCTCTCCCTGCTCCTTCACTCTCTCTCCATCTTCTCTCACTCTCGAACCCCCTACCTTGGTCCCTCGCTCCCCGCCTCCCTCATTTTCTGTCTGACTGAATCTCTCTCCCTCCTGTCCCGCCCTTCCTCTCTCTCTGACACACTCTGTTTCCCTAGTCCTTCCGTCTCCCTCTGACCCAGAGACTGGGTTTGGTGGTGAAGTTGCATGTGGGGGGGGGGGAGGTGGGGGTGAGATGGAATTACGGGAGGGAGACAGAGATGACAGGAGAGAGAGAGAGTCTGAGGGTGAGGGGGAGAGAGAAGAATGGAGGCATGTGGAGAAACTCATGTTGGGGGTGTGAGAGAGAGTGGGGGAGAGTGAGGCAGAAAGAATAGTGGAGGCAGGTGGAGAAACCGGGGTTGGGGGTGTTTTCTGAGAGGGGACCAGAGAGAATGAAAGGGAGAGGTGGTGAAAAAGAGATAGTGTGCAGAAAGAGAGAGGGGGGAGAGAATTGAGGTGGAAAAGTGGGGGTGAGGAAATGGGGAGGCCAAGTTGGTGTGGGGGGGACAGAGGGAGTTAAACCCATCTCCTGAGCTCAGGGCGTGGTGTCCTCCCCTTCCCTGAGGACCAGGACTTGGGTCTGTCTCTCTCCAGTTCAGCTTCTCCAACACAAAGACACACAACAACATCAGTCACTCTGCTGCTCGGCACGCTTTAATCAACATTTTTATTGTTTACAAATGGCAGTGATGGATACAGTCAGTGGGATGGTGCCTTTTCTCACTGGCCCCTGAATTGTGAGAAACATTGAAATGTTTCCCTGTAACCCCACTGTGGGATTAGGGTGGACAAACCAGCGCTACCCTCAGTCTGTTACCATAGCGACAGGCTGCTCCATCACGGAAACACTGAACTGAAATGAGAAAATCCCGGATGGATTGATTAATGAGGGAATTTGATGGATGGATGGATTTGGGTGAAGGGATATTTCAGCACATTCTTCAGTTGCTGCCTGAACTTAGTCTGGGTCACGGCATAAATCGCGGTGTTTGTGCAGCAACTGAGGAGCTGCAGCATGAAGTCCAATTCCTGCACAAAGGGATCGAAATACACAGACCCAAACCCAATCGCCCACATCCGGGCCGATATAGAATACAGCATTAATGTTGACCATAACAGTATGAAATTGGCCGAGATCACAAACAATAAAAGGATGGATTTTTTCCGGTTTCTCATTTCTGTGTCAGACTGAGGGTCCCCATTGGTGTGAGCGCGGAGTCTTCTGCGGGCTCTGCTGGTCACTAAAATGTATCTGACGGTGAGAACATTGAGCAGCAGAATCAGGAGAAATGGGACACACGGGGTTAGAATGTGGTGGAGGAACTCAATTGTGACCCAGACACTGGAGAATAGAACAGCGGCTGCTACCTCACAAAACCAGGGGCGGTTCTCCAGCCAATACCGATCCATGAGCATAAAATACCAGAAAATTTTCTTTAAACAGCTCAGCACAGTCACTGCTCCCAGAACCACACTGCCATTTTGTCACCGCAATATTTACTTTTCAGCTTCTGGCAACAAATGGCCACAAACCGATCAAAGGTGAAAGTGACGGTGAACCAGACAGATCAGTCAGTGGCTGCATAAAGCAGGACGGCGTGGATATTACACACGGGGACGTAGAATATCAGGAAATAAAAGTGTTCCCGATAAACAATGGGAATGTGTCTCAGTATCAGGTCGAGGATAATGACCAGGAGATCCGCCGCTGCCATGGCCCCCAGGTAACGTCTGACACATGGAGACAATCCACAATCTTTATAAAGCAGGACGTAGATGGTCACTACGTTAACTGTGAGGAAGGAAAACAAACCCATTATCCATCATCCTGGAGGCAAAGGGACCCGTTTGATCGGGGACCCAGCGAGAGTTTCAAATGTGTCCCTGTATTCAGGGATTTATTAAAATAATTGGAGATGGAATAACAAATGGGAAGGTCGGAATTACTGACAAAAATGTGACTTAAACCACAAGAAACCCTCCCTCCCCAAACACACAGAGACACATCCGTAAGGACAGATGGTTTCTAGAACATTCCCACACACTCGATCACTCGAGAGCAGACACAGGTCACTCCTTCCCAGTTCCTAATACGGAGGGTGGAAACGTTGCTGTCCTGAAGGATTCTCTCCCAGTTTCCTGAAGACAAATGGAGTTTGGGAATTTCTGTATTTTGGTCTAAATTGTGATCGATCCTGTATCGGGAAGAAATGTAAACGCAGGGAAAATATATTCACCCCTTTAACTGCCTGAGGGGCCTTCAGAACAGTGTCTCCTTCTCCCTGGAACGGGATCTCTTCCCTCGGGATCGTATCGTTTGTTCAATTCACTGACGTCCGGCCGTTCACAAACAATGTCAGGGACAGAACGTTCCGGGGAATGTCAGTTATAGAATGTCAGGGACAGAACTTTCCAGGGAATGGCAGTTATAGAATGTCAGGGACAGAATGTTCTGGGGAATGGCAGTTATACAATGTTGGGGACAGAACGTTCTGAGGAATGGCAGTTATAGTATGTCGGGGACAGAACGTTCTGGATAATGTCAGTTATAGAATGTTGGGGACAGAACGTTCCGAGGAATTCCTTGAATTGTCCATGACCTTCCCCCCCCCCCTCCCCATCCATCCCACCAACATGATGTACTGTGCACAGCCTTCATATCCATCCAGCATGGGGAGCTGCACTGACCACATCATTGCATTCTCTATGAACCGCAGATAGTCTGACCAGCTCAGCGATCTGTGCAGTGATCACACGTGAATTAATCTGTAAACCAGGAGCAGTTACCCTCCCAGCATGTAGGACTGTGTACCCCACCCCAGTGCATTGATCTATAAACCAGGAGCAGTTACCCTCCCAGAATATAGGACTGTGTACACCACCCCAGTGCACTGATCTGTAACCAGGGGCAGTTACACTCCCTGCATGTAGGACTGTGTACCTCACCCCAGTGCATTGATCTGTAAACCAGGAGCAGTTACCCTCCCAGCATGTAGGATTGTGTACCTCACCCCAGTGCATTGATCTGTAAACCAGGAGCAGTTACCCTCCCAGCATTTGGACTGTGTACACCACCCCAGTGCATTGATCTGTAAACCAGGAGCAGTTACCCGTCCAGCATGTAGGACTGTGTACACCACCCCAGTGCATTGATCTGTAACCCAGGAGCAGTTACCTTCCCAACACGTAGGACTGTGTACCCCACCCCAGTGCATTGCTCAGTATCACTGAGTTAGATCCCTGCCCAGTGTGGGGAAACTTGCAGCCCATCCTGGAAGTGACAGGATGTGCACTTCCCATCCATTTACAGCTCCATAAACTCCATTGTGCCCTGACAAGGGGGTGCTGTGGGTATGAACCTCACTGCCAGAGAGAGATGGCGGGGGAATCAGTTTAAATATCACCACATGGGAGGGGTTTGGGAAATAGACAGAGAGGGGGAGACTGAGAGACAGTGTCATGGAAGGATGTGCTCCCAGGTTGCAGAATGCTGAAATGGAGACACTTCGATAACATTCTGTAACATGAGCCAGTCTTCCCAGGAAAGATGGGAAAAAAGGATCTTGGTGTGAGGTCAGATGAAACAACAGCTGCTGTGTGGTTTTGAAATTACGTTTGTGTAATTTTAATAAGTGTCTTTTTGAAACAGTACATTTCTGTAAAGTTGCAGTAGGGTAATAAGCAGTTAAGAGAAAGGGGTCTCAGAGTTGTGAATAGTTGATGTAAAAAGTTCAGTTTCAGAGTTAAAATAATAAATTGATGTTTTTCTTTAAACAGTGGAATTTGGGAGTTCTCTGTCACTCATATTTTAACAGTTTACAAGGCAAATTGAGCATTTCTTTATGTTTAGTTTCTATTACCAGATAAGCTCAATGTTGTGTCCTAACAATTGCTGTGTGTATCTGTGTGTCTGTGTGTGGGGCAGGTCTAGCAGTCTCTGTAGTGCTTAAAGTGATACAATGCCACCCTCTGCTGGCCTTCACACGCCACTTCACAGACATTGGCAGAGGGTGAAAACCAACAGGTATTCATTCAGAGATGGGGAAGGAGAGGGCAGCTGCTCACAGCACCATCCAAACTGATGTCTGATCTATGTACTGATCTAAATGTCCTTTAAACGTTGTAACTGTCCCTGCTTTCACCACTTCCTCTGGAAGTTCATTCCACACACAAGCCAGATTCTGTCTAAAATATTTACCTCTCATGACTTTTGTAAATCTTTGTCCTCGCACCTTAAAATATCCCTGTTTTATATCCCCAACTCTAGGGAAAAGACATCAGCCCTCCCTTCAGCTTCTCTGTGCCCCCTATTATTTTATAAACCTCTGTAAAGTTACTGCTTAATCTCATATTCTTCAGTTAAAAAATCCCAGCCGATCCAGTTTCTCCATATAGCTCAATCTCTCCTTTCCCAGCAACATCCAGGTTAATCTCTTCTTTACCCTCTCCAGCTTAATAATATCAATGTCAGTAATATCAAAGTGAATAGTCAAGGTATTTTCTAAGGGTATGGGGAGACCGAAACTAGAGGACATAGGCTTAAGGTGAGAGGAGAAATATTTAAAAGTGACCTAAGGGGCAGCTTTTTCACCCAGAGGGTGATGTGCCTATGGAATGAGCGGGCAGGGTGACCAGACTGGACACAGTATTCCAGAAGTGGTCTCACCAATATCCTGTACAACCTCAACATGACATCCCAATTTTGATATTCAAAGGTCTAACCAATGAAGACAAGTGTGCTAAACACCTTCTTAACCACACTATCTATATGAGATGCAAATTTTAAAGAATTAAACCTGACGGCCTAGGTTTCTGTACTACAGCACTGCCAAAGGCCCTGCTTTTAATTGTTTAGGTCCTGTTCTTGTTTGATTTACCAAATCCTATCCGTCGCATTAATCCAAACTAAACTCCATCTGCCAACCCTCAGCCCAGTGTGTGATATTACTGCCACCTCCCCCTCCCCCTACAATTTTAAAATTCCCTCCCCCTCTCCAAGGAGGTCTGCACACTTTGGCCTTGAGTTTCACAAAGACCCTGAGCTTGGTTTGCCTTGTGTGGTTAAGGGGAGGAGTAACAGATTGCAGACACAGTCAGTGGGGAGTAGAGGCTGGACAGTAATCAGCGGCCTGGTATCGTTTCATTGTTTTAGGAAGAGGGCAGTCACACGTTAGAGGTGGGTAAGAGTGATCGGTGTTTTGGGGTCAGAAATTAAGCTTCGTCTCTGGTATTCAGTAATAAATATCCATTTGAGATCCTTCATTGTGCAGAGTGTGTCTGCAGGATTTCTTTCCTTAATATTGCAGACTTCAGATAATAGCAATTAAAGATGTTCATAGTTAATTTCGATAGCATAGCATATACACTCAATATCCTACAGTTGAGACAAATATCTTGCATTTGCGTAATAATACAAAGTGGTGTTTGTAATTCAGTAATGGCAACCTGATTATAATCATCCACACCGAGCTGAAAGTGGGCACTTAAAATATGACCCAAAATCTGGGTATGGTAGTTGTATTGGGTAGTGTCCCTGTCTCTGAGCCAGAGCTCTGGAGTTGATTCCAATTTGTGTGGTAGTGTTCCTAGCTCTGGACTAGAAGGCCTGGATTCAAGTCCTGCATGTTGCAGAGGTATGTCCCAGCATGTCAGGACAGTCTGATAAACAAACACACAGGAGAATAATGTTACAGCTTTATGGGTATTGCTGAGTGATGCGAGGGGGAGGTGGCAGTAATATCAAACACTGGGCTGAGGGGTGGCGATGGAGTTTAGTTTGAATTAATGAGAGGCATTGGATTTGGTAAATCTAACAAGAACAGGACCTATACAATTAAAAGCAGGGCCTTTGGCAGTGCTGTAGTACAGAAAACCTAGGCCGTCAGGTTTAATTCTTTAAAATTTGCATCTCATATAGATAGTGTGGTTAAGAAAGTGTTTAACATACTTGTCTTCATTGGTCAGACCTTTAAGTATCGGAATGGGGACGTCATGTCGAGGTTGTACAGGACATTGGTGAGACCTCTTCTGGGCACAAAGGTCAAGGTGTAAAGCCCACAGAAGTGTCTCATGATATATCTGAACAACCGGATTAAACTGATTGTAGAATTGTGACTTGATGGAGAAGGAAGAGGTGTCAGTATTGCATTTCAGAATTTAGGCCCAGGATGACGGAAAGTACAGCCATTCGTGTTGATTGAAGTCACATTTCGCAGCAGTAAAGGTTTATAAAATCAGAATGGTCATGGGTAGGGTGAGTAGTCAGGAGTTTTTCCCCAGGTTGGGGCGTCCACAACTAGAGGGCATTGGCGGAAAGTGAGAGGGGAAAAGTTTTGATGAGGCCGAAAGGGCCCCTTTTCACACAGAGGGTGGTGTGCGTATGGAATGAGCTGCCAGAGGAAGTGGTGGAGGCTGGTACAACGACAGCATATAAAAGGCATCTGGATGCTGAAAGACCTGCCGAGATTTTCCAGCAATTTCTGTATTCCTTGAAAAAATGCATTCATTTTAACACAGGTATTCTGAATAAATTAAACATTTTTATTTTTTAATGACACAGGGACATATAAACATATCTTCAAATCGACCAAGGCCATTTTCCGCTCAGGGTATTGCTCTGTGTATGACAGCAGCAATGATGAACCGACATGGAACAGGGAATGTGATTGAGACACAGTTTGGCAATGTACAAGGAGACCTCACATGGTCCAGTTTGGGAGAGGATGACATTACTGTGTGATTCAACTCAGAGAGGGAGAAAATGTAATCTGCCTGAGAAGGAATGGCCTCTTACACTCTCTCTCCTTCATTGTTCCTCATCACAGCAATGTGCGTGAGCTAAAAAAAACTCTGAAGTCATCGTTACCATTCGTATTTTGATGGAATCCCTACAGTGCTGAAACAGGCCCTTTGGCCCAACAAGTCCATACCAACTTTCCCAACCCATTTCCCTATATTTACCCCTGACTAATGCATCTAAGCTAGAAATCCCTGAACACTACAGACAATTTAGCGTGACCAATCCATAGAACCTACACAGTTTGAGGTAGGAAACTCGATCACCCATTTGAAGTTCACACAGTCAAGGGGAGAATGTACAAACTCCACACAGACAGTCACCCAAGGCTGGAATCAAACCCAAGTCCCTGGTGCTGTGAGGCAGCAGTGCTAACCACCGTGCTACCCTTTGGATGATCCTAACCAGAACTCACTGGAATCTACTCACTGCCTAAAGCAAAGGGAATTCAGCCAAATCCAACTCTCCCAGGATGAAATCCCATTGCTCGCAGCTTGTGTGAGTACAATATCTTCAGAAGCAGAATAACGTTTTGGCCAATCTTGCAATTTTCCTTTGTCACGTGTTCCAATAATATCTGGACAAAGTTCTTTCAAGTTAAAGTTGCAGAGATTTTGTGTGTGTGTGTCTCAGTGTTTTAAACAGGGAAATATTGATTATATAATTGCAATACCCAAACAGTTTGCCATTCAACTTTCCATCAAAGTTTGAGTAACATTGCTCTGGATCATAAACGTGTTGTTTTAGCTGATTAAACAAACTAACCTGACTTATTCCTAAAACTGACCCTGACCCAGTCTGAGACAAATATCTTCGGCCATATCACCGAACTGGTCACATTTAACATTTGTTGTGAGCAGTGGAGGAGTGGGACTAGAAAAGGAAACAGTGACCAAAAAAGCCGGGGAACTATAGACCGGTGAGCCTGATGTCAGTGGTGGGTAAGTTGTTGGAGGGGATTCTGAGGGATAGCATTTACATACATTTGGGAAGCCAAGGGCTGATCAGCGTAGACAACGTGGCTTTCTACACGGGAAGTCAGTCTCATTAATTTGATTGAGTTTTATGAAGAGGTGACAAAGAAGATTGATGAAGGCAGTTTGGTAGACATTGTCTATATGGACTTCAGCAAGGTGTTCATTTAAAGAACAAAGAGCAAAGAAAATTTACAGCCCAGGAACAGGCCCCTCGACCTCCAAGCCTGAGCCGATCCAAATATACTGTCTAAGTCTGTCGGTCAATTCCTAAGCATCTGTATCCCTCTGCTCCCCACCTACTCATGCATCTGTCCAGACGCATCTTAAATGAATCTGCCGTGCATGCCTCTACGACCTCTGCTGGCAACACGTTCCAAACGCCCACCATCCCTCTGTGTGAAGTACTTGCCACATGTATCCCCTTAAACGTTCCATCTCTCACCTTGAAAGCATGACCTCTCGTTATTGAATGCTTCAACCTGGGAAAAAGCTTGTCTCTATCCACCCTGTCTATCTCTTCATGATTTTGTAAACCTCAATCACGTCCCCCCTCAATCTCCTTTTTTTCAGGTGAAAATAAACCTAATCTACTCAGCCTCTCTTCATTGCTAGTATTTCCTTCTGATTGGTAGACAGATTAGTAAGTTTCAGTCACTTGGGATACAGAAGAAGCTAGTCACAATTGGTTCGAAGGAAGAGGGATATTTTTCAGCCTGGAGGCTTGTGAGCAGCAGTGTTCTGCAAGCATCCGTACTGAGTTCACTGCATTTCATCATTTATGTAAAGGATTTAGATATGAATATTGGGGCCATAGTTAGTAGGTTTACAGGTGACATCAGAAAGGTGGTGTAGTAGATTATCTCAGAGTACAACGAGACCGCAATTAAATGGGACAAAGAGGCAAAGAGTAACACATGAAGTGTAATTTAGATAAATATGAAGCTTTGCATTTGGGAAGGCAAATCAGGGCAGACATTATATACTTCATGGTCAGGTCCTGGGGCATGGCAGGTCGACAAAGTCATGCAGAACACATTTGGCACATTTGCCTTAATCAGTCAGAGCATTGAGTATAGGAGTTGTCGTGGTATGTTGCATCTATACAGGATGTTGGTGAGGCCACTTTAAGAATAATGCGTACAACTTGGTTTTCTGCAGAAATGACTTACACGGATGTTCCAGGACTGGAGGTTTGAGCTGTAGGGAGAGGTTGATTAGGTTGAGGTGTTTCCCCCTGGAGTGTCAGAGGCAGAAGGGTGATATTATAGAGGTTTATAAAACCATCAGGGGCATGGATATTCTGAACAGCCACGTTCTGCTCTCTAGGATAGGGGAGTCCAAAACAAGAGGGCATAGGTTGAAGGGGAGCTGGCAAATGATTTAGAAGGGACCTGAAGGTAAATGTTTCACACAGAGAGTGGTGTGTGTACAGAAAGTGCTGTCAGAGGAAGTGGTCAAGGCGGGTACAATCGCACGTTTAAAAAGTATCTGAAAGGGGAGGGATATTGGCCAAATGCTGACAAATGGGACTGGATCACATTTGATATCTGATCGGAGTGAACAGATTGGACGAACGGGTCTGTTTCCGTTCTGCATGACTCTCTGATTCTATAAGAGGGATGATGAAAAATTCTGAAAGGATCTTTCAAGTCGGAATTCTCTTCAGTGGAAGTTTATCGTGCCTCTAAGTTTACATTGATTGAAAATTGCGTTAGGTAAATATTTGACAGGGAAGTGAGTCATATAATGGGATATGGACAGGGAAGTGTGGCCGAGTCCACAACCTGATCAGCCACAATCTTAGTGCCTAGTGGAGAAGGCTCAAAGTATCTAATGACCGGCTCCTGTTCCTCAGTCCCATGTTTCTATGTTCCATTTAGAAACTTAAACCTGCTAGACAGGAACAGTTGGAGTCCACTTACTCCTATAGCTTGGTGCACAGAATCAGAGGAGACCATTCAGCCTTTCAAGACTGTCGCACACGCTTTGAGGTGATTTGGGAAATGTAATTGGAAAATCCAGGCTGGGTATGAAAGAGGCCCCTCATCTCTCTTTAGAAAGCGTCCCCTATCTGCAGCTTGTGCTTCATTTGTTGGTCAGATTCACTGTGAATACAGCCCACATACCTCACCCAGAGATGGCTCACAAAATCATCTGGTCTCCATGATTGCAATATGCAATACCAGAACATTCATAAAAATAACACCCACTAACTTTCCAGTAACAGAATGTGAGAACATCACAAACAGGGGCATGTCATTCACTCCCCAGACCTGCCTTGCCCTTCACTAAGATCATGGCTGATCTGCTCCTGGCCACAAATCCTCTTTCATACCCAATTCCTCATGGCCCTCAACTCTCTGACAGGTCAATATCCATCTATTTCCTCTTCAAATACTTTCAGTCATCTAGCTCCCCGAACACTCTTGAGAAGAGAAATCCTGACATTCAATCCCACCTGTTTGAAGAAAACACTTGCTGCTCCTATATCATGGCTTATTGATGTGAACAAAAGAGGTTGAGACAAGGGTTCAGGTAAAAATGACTGGCCCTGATATCAAGGCAGTGGTTGACGTCTGTTGACATCAAGGAGCTGGACGTAATGGGAATCAGAGTAAACTCTCCAGTGTTTGGTGTCAAACATGGCACAAAGGAAGATGTTCATCATCTCAGTCCTGCGTCACCTCTGTGGGAGATCCTTAGGGTAGCTTCCTCTTCACAAACAGCTTCAGCTGCTTCATCAATGTCTCCCCACCCTCACCCTCCCAACCATAAGATCAGAAGTGGGGATGGTCTCTGAATATTCCACAAAGTTCAGAACATTTTGTCCCCGTCAGCTCCTGAACTGCTTTGTGTCCATGTGCAGCAAGACCCAGGCTCCATTGAGACTTGTGCTGTTAAAGTGTCTGTAACATTCATGTAACCGCACTGCCTGACACTGCACATTGCCATGGTAAAACAAGAGTTCATTCAGCACCTCACGCTGGTTTCACAGGAATATGAGGAAGTCGTTCAGCCCATTTACAGTATTGGAGTAGAACAAGGACAGCCCATTCAGTGCCTCCAGTCTATTACTCAGGAAGAGAAGGAGTCTCGTGTGATGGACCACACCAGAGCCCCTCGAAAATATTTGACGGCAATAGCCTAGACTCGAATGTTTTCTTATTTTCAAGGAAATGTAAATTTTCTGTCCCAGGTGCAATGTGACTGGTCAAACTACTCACTGTGAAGCAAAATACCATCTATTTCAATACGAAAGAAGAAATAAAACCACAGAAAGAGGAATTTAGAATAACGTAATTCTATTGGCCAAGTTAACAAAATAACAGATCTTGGAGACATTACTAATAAACTATTCCAACATAGGAAACTCCCATAAACACAGCCCTTGGCAAAAAGGAAATTTCAGACAGTTTGTCATAAATATTTCTCCAATCCAGGAATTAAAAACAGCATCAAGAGAAAATTCAGAGAGAGTAGCAACCAGGAGACATTCACTGACGCTTCCAAATCTATAATTTTTGATGTTACTGAGAATCCAAAACCCAGTCATGCTATCTGTGAGAGCTGGCCACACCCATTCAGGCTGCATTAATATTAACCTAAGGCCTCGTTTGCTGTTTACTAAAGTGGTCTTAACTAACCAGCTTGGTAACAATCGTTCAATCTCTCTCATAAAAGAAACCCGGACAAAATAACTTCTAAAAGCTGCAGCATTGTCACACTGGTCAGTACATCAAGCTGTCAAACAGGAACCAGGGGAAACCCAGTCAGGCCCTTGGGCCTGTCCAATTGAAAGAGGAAGAAGCCAGTCAGCTCATTGATCCACTAACACAGAAACAGGAGGAGGCCATTCCCACCTCAATGCACTTACACGGGGGCAGAATGATGTAATTTATTATGATGACTCATGAATGTTTTATGCCCAAAAACGTCGATTCCCCTGCTTCAAGGATGCTGCCTGACCTGCTGTACTTTTCCAGCAATCGACGCTCTACTCTGATCTCCAGCATCGACAGTCTTAAGTGTCTCCTAAATGATGCTCTAACATGATGAACAAGAGGAGCAGAAGCTGCACAGACAGACTGCTCCACGTTGTTCCTCCTGGGTCCGTTGCTCATGATGCACACGTAGGAATTTAACATGGTTTTCTTGCGGTGAGGAGGGAAGCCATATGTCTTGTGTGAAGTCTCAAGAAGGCATCTACATCTCCGAGAAGACAGCCTGGTGTTCTCTATGTAGGGCGGAAGCTGGTGAGAATGGCTACCTGTTTCAGACGGAGGTATTGTGGCTGCTGTTGGGGATTGTGAACAACATGGCGTTCACTACGGGTTCACACACCGACTGCAAAATAATGTGGGGAAAGTTAATTTAAGTATATAAACTATTAGGAAAGCCATGTTAGACTGATGAATGGACTCTTTAAGTTCAAATAATGGTGATCTTGTTCATGTTGACCTTATCTTGTGGATGTCCTGTTCAGTGTAACCTGTATGCCTTACTCTGTTCAAGTCTATTTCCACCCTATGATCTGTCTGGCCATGCTTACTATGATCTTCCTCCACTGCTCATAAACAAGGTGCTTCCCTGTACTGAGGTACACGTGGCAATAAATCAAACCAATCAACCCCGGTTAAAGTATGGAATTTCTCACCCTATCAATGTCTCTTTTGGGAATAAGTGATCGCTGCCACTCCTCGTGTTTCAGCATTACCATTTCTTCGTCTCTCACAGTTCTACAGATTAAACACTCAGCTTATTCACTCTATCCTCATGTTACCATCACCCGTGTCTGTGGTAAGGAGATTATTCCTTACAAAGGACATCAACTCTGTAGAGAGTGCCCCAAATGCTCTCTCAGCAAGGCTCTACACAAGCAGGAAGATGGCTTTACTTATGTACTCGAATCATTTTACAATTAAGCACAGCATACCATTGACTGCATCCATTACTTACACAGGCTTTGATTGAGAGCAGTCAGCATAGACTTGCGAGTGGGAGATCATGCTTCCCAAATTTATTAGAGGCTTTTGATGAAGTTACCAGGACATTTGATGAGTGCAGAGTGATAGTCGTAGTCTCTATGGATTTCAGTAAGGCCTTTGATGAGGTTCCACATGGCAGGCTGCTCTGGAAGGTTCCATCATATAGAATACTGGGGGAACTGGCCAATTGGATACACAGTTGGCTTGTTATTGGGAAGCAGAGCATTTCGTGGAAGGGTGCTTGTCAGACTGGAGGCTGGGTCCATTGCTGTTTGTTATCCATGATTTGGTTAAGAATGTACAGGGCATGATTTGTAAGTTTGCAGATGACACTAAAATAAGTGGGAGCATGATCAGCGAAGACGTTTATCAGAAATTGCAGCAGTACATTAATCAGGTGGGGAAGTTGGCTGAGAAATGGCAAATGGAATTTAATATAGATGTGTGAGGTCTTGCAGTTTGGAATCTCAAATCAAGGTAGGAATGTCACAGTGAATGGGCGGGCCTTAAGGGGTGTAGTGGGCAGAGAAACCTTGGTGTGCAGGTGCACGGTTCCTTGAGAGTGGAGTGACAGGTAGGCAGGGCAGTGAAGAAGGCTTTTGGCACACTGGCCTTCGTCAGGCAGGACATTGAGCATTGAAGTTGGTAATTTATGTTGCAGTTACAGAGGACTTTGGTAAGGCCGCACTTGGAGGATTGTGTTCAGTTTTGTCAACTTGTTATGGGGAGGATGTTATTAAATTTGAAAGAGTGCAGAAGAAATTTACAAGGACATTGCCAGGACCCAATGGTCTGAGTTATAGGGAGAGATTGGACAAGCTAGGACCTTTTCTTTAGAGTGTAGGAGACTGAGGGGGGAACTTATAGAGCTGTATATGATCATGAGGGATGTGGATAGGGTGAATGCTCTCCGTGTTTTCCAAAGTTTAGAGAATCGAGGACGAGAGGGGATCAGTTTAAGGTTAAAGGGGAAGGAATAAAAGGGAACCTGAGAGACCACTTATTTACATAAATGGTTGGTACGTGGATGAGCTGCCAGAAGATGTGGCTGAGGGGGGTACATTAACAACATTTCAAAAACATTTGGATAAATATGTGGATAGGAAAGAACTGGAAGGATATGAGCCAACTGCAGAGAAATGGGTTAGTGTGAATGGACATTTACAAGTTGGAGTCGAACCACTTTGCTAATTAAAACCAAACAGCCAGAAAATCTCACACGTCATAATCTGTTAACATATGAGTGACACAGATCTCCTACATTCCACTATTTAAACAAAAATTAGCAAGTTAGTTTCTTAACTTTAATAGTGAACACTAAACAATAACTATTCACAAATACAAGCCCCTCTTTTCTTAACTACTTACTATCTGACTCCAACTCTTTAAAAATATGCTGTTCCAACAACCCACATATTAAACGTTACAATCTCAAGACCACACAGTCTCTATCTTCCCCGCTATGTTCACTCTTTCAGCTGCTGATCTCCCTGGGTCATTTTTTTTTTAAACTGCAAGTAGGTTTGACATGAACATGTGTCTTTGATAGAGAGTGTTAGAGATGGTCAGTTAGCACTCCTGCTGTACAGCAGTTACTCTACTGTTGGATGGCAGCGGCTCTCCCTCTAGTGTTCAAAATGCTGGGATTATATACTTCCCATGATACAATAATTCTCATAATTTGATTGCTTTCCAGGTGTACGAACAATAATATTCAAGTTTCATTGGATTCTGATACTCTGAGCTTTATTTAAACTCTTTGGTTGCATTTGATTTGCTGTCAAAGCAGCAACCAAAACTCAGGCTTCCACTTCCCAGCTAATTGTTACATTTGGAACAGTCTGACCTTTAGCTGCCATCTGTGGCTGTACTTTCGATTTAGCAAAACCCATCTTATCTTAAAGTGAACAGACATTTATTAGATTCCAGGCAGTAACACGCCACGGGCTATCTGTTATTCTGTATACGAACCTCCTTGAACCCCTCGATTAGATTCCAGGCCGTAACTCACTCTGAGCTATCTGTTATTCTGTATATAACCCACCCTGAACCCCTCGATTACATTCCAGGCTGTAACTCACTCCGGGGTATCTGTTATCCTGCACAAAAACCACCCTGAACCCCTCAGTTACATTCCAGGCTGTAACAACCCCAGAATATCTGTTATTCTGTATTTAAACCACCCTGAACCCCCTAGATTAGATTCCAGGCGGTAACTCACTCTGGGGTGTCCTCAGTTTTGTATATAAACCACCCTGAACCCCACAATTTGATTCCAGGCTGTAACTCTCTTCAGGCTATCTGTTATTCTGTATATAACCCACCCTGAACACCTCGATTCGATTCCAGGCTGTAACTCACTCCGGGCTATCTGTTATTCTGTATGTAAACCACCCTGAACACCTCGATTCGATTCCAGGCTGTAACACACTCTGAGCGATCTGTTATTCTGTTTATAAACCACCCTGAACCACACGATTAGATTCCAGGCTGTAACGTCCTGTCAGGGTTGAATAGGAAGGCTGGTAGTTATTGGGAATGCTGGCTGACTAAAGAAATTGAGGGTTTTGTTCAGAAAAATAAGGAAGCATATGTCAGGTATAGAGAGGATAGATCGAGTCAATCCTTAGAAGAGTATAAAGGAAGTTGGAGTACACTTAAGAGGGAAATCAGGAGGGCAAAACGTGGAAATAAGAAAGCTTTGGCAAATAGAATTAAGGAGAATCCAAAGTGCTTTTACAAATATATTAAGGACAAAGGGTAATGAGGGAGAGAATAGGGCCCCTCAAAGATCAGTAAGGCGGCCTTTGTGTGGAGCCACAGAAAATGGGGGAGATATTAAATGAATATTTTGCATCAGTATTTACTGTGGAAAAGGATATGGAAGATATAGACTGTAGGGAAATCGATGGTGACATCTTGCAAAATGTTGCAGATATACAGAGGAGGAAGTTCTGGATGGCTTGAAATGTTGAAAGGTGGATAAGTCCCCAGGACCTGATCAGGTGTACCCGAGAACTCTGTGGGAAGCGAGAGAAGTGATTGCTGGGCCTCTTGCTGAGATATTTGTATCATCGATAGTCACAGGTGAGATGCTGGAAGACTGGAGGCTGGCAAACGTGGTGCCAATGTTTAAGAAGGTGGTAAAGACAAGCCAGGGAACTATAGACCGGTCAGCCTGACCTCAGCGGTGGGCAAGTTATTGGAGGGAATCCTGAGGGACCGGATGTACATGCAGTTGGAAATGCAAGGACTGATTCAGGATAGTCAACCTGGCTTTGTGCGTGGGAAATCATGTCTCCCAAACTTGATTGAGTTTTTTGAAGAAGTAACAAAGAAGATTGATGAGGGCAGAACATTAGATGTGATCCATATGGACTTCAGTCAGGCGTTCGACAAGGTTCCCCATGGGAGACTGATTAGCAGGTTAGATCTCATGGAATATAGGGAAAAGTAGCCATTTAGAAACAGAACCGGCTCAAAGGTAGAAGACAGAGGGTGGTGGTGGAGGGTTGTTTTTCAGACTGGAGGCCTGTGACCAGTGGAATGCCACAAGGATCAGTGATGGGCCCTCTACTTTTTGTCATTTATATAAACGATTTGGATGCGAGCATAAGAGGTACAGTTAGTAAGTTTTCAAATGACACCAAAATTGCAGGTGTAGTAGACAATCCTCAGATTACAACAGGATCTGGACCAGATGGACCAATGGGCTGAGAAGTGGCAGATGGAGTTTAATTCAGATAAATGCGAGGTGCTGCATTTTGGGAAAGCAAATCTTAGCAGGACTTATACATTTAATGGTAAGGTCCTAGGGTGTGTTGCTGAACAAAGAGACCTTGGAATGCTGGTTCATAGCTCCTTGAAAGTGGAGTCGCAGGTAGATAGGATAGTGAAGAACGCATTTGGTATGATTTCCTTTATTGGACACAGTATTGAGTACAGGAGTTGGGAGGTCATGTTGCGGCTGTACAGGACATTGGTTAGGCCACTCTTGGAATATTGCATGCAATTCTGTTCTCCTATGTATTGGAAAGATGTTGTGAAACTTGAAAGGGTTCAGAAAAGATTTACAAGGAGGTTGCCAGGGTTGGAGGATTTGAGCTACAGGGAGAGGCTGAACAGTCTGGGACTGTTTTCGCTGGAGTGTCGGAGGCTGAGGGGTGACCGTATAGAGGTTTGCCCTCGGGTAGGGAGTCCAGAACTAGAGGGCATAGGTTTAGTTTGAGAGGGGAAAGATATGAAAGAGACCTAAGGGACAACATTCTCACGCAGAAGGTGGTACGTGTATGGAGTGAGCTGCCTGAGAAGGTGTGGAGGCTGGTACAATTGCATCATTTAAGAGGAATTTGGATGAGTATATGAATAGGAAGGGTTTGGAGGGATATGGGCTGGGTGCTGGAAGGTGGGACTAGATTGGGTTGGGATATCTGGTCGGCATTGACAGGTTGGACTGAAGGGTCTGTTTCCATGCTATACAGCTCTATGATTCTATGACTCTATAACTAACTTCGGGCTACCTGTTATTCTGCATATAAACCACCCTGAAACCCTCGATTAGATTCCAGTCTGTAACTCACTCTGGGTATCGGTTATTGTTCACATCATCGTCCTGAATCCCCTTGATAAAATTCAAATCTGTAACAGACATCCAATTTTAAGGTGCTCTGCACATTAGCCACCTCAATCCTTTGACTAGATTCCAGTCTGTATCACACTCCTGGGTATCGGTTAAACTGTATATTAACCATCCAATCCAAACCCTGTCAAAACTGTCCACAGTGTTCAGGGATGTGTAGGTGAAGTGCATTAGTCAGGGGTAAATGTGGGGAAATGGGTCTGGATGGATTATTCTTCTTAGGGTCACTGTGGTCTTATTGGGCTGAAGGGCTTGGTTTCCCCACTGACGGGATTATATGAATCACCCAGAACCCTCTCGATTAGATTCCAACGTGTAACTCACTTCCATGTATGTGTGATTTGCATGTTTCAAAAACACCCCAAAACCTTCAATTATATTCCACTTGATGGAGTTCAATTTAGATAAAAATGAGGTGCTGCATTTTGGGAAAGCAAATTTGAGCAGGATTTATACACTTAATGGTAAGGTCCGAGGAAGAGTTGCTGAACAAAGAGACTTTCAAGTGCAGGTTGATAGCTCCTTGAAAGTAGAGTGGCAGGTGGATAAGATAATGTAGGCGGCGTTTGGTATGCTTTCCTTTATTGGTCAGTGTTTTGAGTATAGGCATTGAGAGGTCATGTTGTGGCTGGACTGGACATTGGTTACGCCACTGTTGGAATATGGCATGCAATTCTGGTCTCCTTCCTATCGGAAGGATGTTGTGAAACTTGGAAGGGTTCAGATAAGATTTACAAGGAGGATGCCAGGGTTAGAGGATTTGAGCTACAGGTAGAGGGTGAATAGGCTGGGGTTGTTTTCCCTGGAGCATCAGAGTCTGAGGGGTGACCTTATCAAAGTTTATAAAATCATGACGCGCATGGATAGGATAAATAGACAAAGTCTTTTCCTTGGGGTGGGGAGTCCAGAACTAGAGGGCATAGGTTTAGTGTGAGAGGTCATATGAAAGAGACCTAAGGGGCAACTTGTTCACTCAGAGGGTGATACATGAATGGAATGAACTGTCAGAGGAAGTGGTGGAGGCTGGTAGAATTGCAACATTTAAAATGCAGGTCAATGGGTATATGAATGGGAGATGGACCAAGTGCTTGAAAAAGAGACTAGAGTAGGATAGGATATCTGGGCGGCATAGATGGGTTGCACCAAAGGGTCTGTTTCCATGCTGTACATCTGTATGACTGTATAACTCTGCGATTTTGTGACTCACGACTTGTTATCTGTTATTCTGTATGTAAACCACGCTGAACCCCTCGATTCGATTTCACCTATGGGTATCTCATATGGTGCATGTAAACCCTAAACCCCTGAATTAGATTCCAGTCTGGAACTCACTCCTGGGGATCTGTTATTCGATCTGTGAAGTGATCCCTGTTGGATGTCGGATCGAAGACAAGATAAACTAAATGGTCAAGTGTTACATTGGGAGCAGGAACACAGAAAGCTGATGTACATTTCTGTCCTGTTACATATCTCAAAGTTTGAGATTGGGGCTGAATTCCTGTCACAATGGGGAAAGTCTCAAAAGCTGTTTCTTGTCCTGCATGAATGCATCATTATAACATGAATTCCCTTGTAAGGGAGGAAATGGAGACAGCTTCTGGAAGGTGTCTGTATCTGTGTGTGTGTGATTCTGTGTGTCTGTGCATGCACGTTTATGTGTGATTCTGTGTGCGTGTTCAATGTTTTATATATTTTCGAACTGTATTGATGTTGCCAGTCTCTCTTGCTTTTCCTTATTTATAAACTCAATGTCATCGTTTTGTTGATATAAAATGGTGGCTGTGGACAAATCTAAAATGACTGCCTGGCTGATTTGTGTCAGGAATACTTTCAGCAAGGGAGAGGGGGCAATGTGTCAAAAGCCATTTCCATTCATTGATGCTAGCAGAGATAGGAAATGGTGACAGCTCTTTGAAGGTGATTCAAATGCAAATCCCAGAACCTGTTTACAGTGAATGCAGAGAGGCAATGTGACATTCCAATAAGGTCTGCCTGACTTTCCAAGCTCCTAATATATGAAGAAACATAATATACAAAACCTGATAGAGCTCAGTCACTGAATTGTAGATTTGCAGCGTTGGATCGGAATCCTGCATGCCGAGGCCTCCTCCCAAATTGAAGGGTTTTTCAAATTGCACACTGACCTTCTGTAGGTTCAAATTGTGTGTTGTCTACAAATAAAAGAAAATAATGCACCTGCAGTTGAACAAAACTCCTTCTATAACTTTGTGTGTCTGTTGGTTTAAGTATCTTTCAACAGGATTGAAGATGAATGAGACAGTGAGAGATAGGTAGCACTGTAACCAGAATGGCAGTGCATTATAAAAGCTATATTAATGCTTTCAGTGAAAGGGGGAAACAGAGGAGGATAGTCCTCAAACTAGGAAAGTTGGGAGTCACTAAAGTTGTGTAGTTTGTGACTGCATTATGTTTATTTGAGTCAAGATTTGCGACCAGTTGGCTAATCGTGCACTTTGTGACTCACTCCCAGTTACAAGTTATTTCACATAAAAAGGTTAACATATCCCTCGATTAGATTCCAGGCTGTAACTCACTCCGGGCTCTCTGTTATTCTTTATATAAACGACCCTGAACTCCTCGATTCGATTCCAGTCTGTAACTCATTCCGGGCTATCTGTTATTCTGTATCTAAAACTCCCTGAACCCCTCGATTAGATTCCAGGATGTAACTAACTCCAGGGTATCTGTTATTCTGTACATAAACCATCCTAAATCCCTCGATTAGTTTCCAAGCTGTAACACACTCCAGGCTGTTATTCTGTATATAAATCACCCTGAACTCCTCGATTAGATTCCAGTCTGTAATTCACTCCATGGCATCTGTTATTCTGTACATAAACCATGCTAAACACCTCAATTAGGTTCCAACCTGTAACACATTCCAGGCTATCTGTTATTCTGCAAATAAAGTACCCTGAATCCCTCGATTAGATTCCAGGCTGTAACCCACTCTGGGCTATCTGTTATTCTGTATATAAACAACCCTGAACCCCTTGATTGGATTCCAGGCTGTAACTCACTCTGTGCTATCTGTTATTCTGTGTATAAACCACCCTGAATCCTGCAATTATATTCCAGGCAGTAACTCACTGCGGGCTACCTGTTATTCCGCATATAAACCACTCTGAAACCCGAGATTAGATTCTAGGCTATAACTCACTCTGAAATAATTGTTATTCGTATATAAACTACCCTGAACCCCTTGATTAGATTCCAGATTGTAACTCACTCCGGGGTATCTGGTATTCTGTATATTAATCACCCGAACCCCTCGATGAGATTCCAGTCTGTAAATCACTCCGGGCTATCTGTTATTCTGTATATTAACTACCCTGAACCCATTGATTTGATTTCACTTCCTGACATGTTAAGCTCATGTTCCCAACACAATCTAATCTCAATGATGATTAATGTATCACTGGTCCTCCTATCTGCTGGCACTAACATCATGTTAACTTTCTGATGTTTACGTACATGATTACCTGTAGCAGTGAGTCGCAGGTAGACAGAGTGGTGCTCAACACATTTGTCACATTTGCCTTAATCAGTCAGAGAATTGAGTATAGGAGTTGTGGTGGCATGTTGCATCTGTACAGGATGTTGGTGAGGCCACTTTAAGCATACTGCGTACAACTCGGTTTTCTGCAGAAATGACTTACACGTATGTTCCAGGACTCGAGGCTTGAACTATAGGGAGAGGCTGATTACGTTGAGGTGTTTCCCCCGGAGTGTCAGAGGTTGAGAGGCAACATTATAGAGGTTTATAAAATCATCAGAGGCCTGGATATTCTGAACAGCCACGTTCTGCTCCCAAGGATAGGGGAGTCCAGAACAAGACAGGATAGGTTGGAGGGGAGAGGGCGAATGATTTAGAAGGGACCTGAAGGTAAATATTTCACACAGAGAGTGGTGTGTGTACAGAAAGCGCAGTCAGAGGAAGTGGTCAAGGCGGATACAATCACAGGAGGATTATTGGCCAAATGCTGGCAAATGGGTCTAAATCAGATTTGATTTCTGATCGGAGTGAACAGATTGGACGAATGGGTCTGTTTCCATTCTGCATGACTCTCTGATTCTATAAGAGGGATGACGAACAATTCTGAAAGGAATTCTTTTCAAGTCGAATTATTTTCAGTGGAAGGTTATCGTGTCTTTATGTTCACATTGATTGAAAGCTGCGTTGGTTAAATATTTGACAGAGAAGTGAGTCATGCACAATGGGACGCAGACAGGAAAGTGGGGCTGAGACCACTATCTGATCAGCTACAATTTTAGTGCCTGTTGGAGAAGGCTCAAATTATCTAATGACCCACTCCTGCTCCTCAGTCCCATGTTCCTGTGTTCCATTCAGCACTTCAAACCTGCTAGACAGGAGAAGTTGGAGGCTACTTACTCCTATAACCTGTTGGACAGAAACACAGGAGACATTTCAGCCCCTCTGTACTGTCCCACACGGTTTGAAGTGAATTGGGAAATGTAATTGGAAAACCCAGGCTGGCTACGAAAGAGGCCCCTCATCTCTCTTTACAGAGCTTCCCCTCTCTGCAACTTGTGCTTCATTTGTTGGTCATGTTGTACACCCAGATTCAGTGTGAATACAGCCCCCATACCTCACTCAGGGATGGCTCACAAAATCCTCTGGTCTCTCTGTCTGCAACATTCAATAACAGAACATACATGAAAATAACACCCACTAACTTTCCAATAACAGAATGTGAGAACATCAGAAACAGGGGCAGGTCATTCACTCCCCAAGCCTGCCTTGCACTTCACTAAGATCATGCATGATCTGTTCTTTATCTCAAATCCTCTTTCATACCCAATTATTCATAGCCCTCAACTCTCTGACAGGTCAATATCCATCTACCTCCTCTTCAAATACGTTCAGACATCTAGCTCCCCAACACTCTTGAGAAGAGACATCCTGACATTCAATACCACCTGTTTGAAGAAAACACTTGCTGCCCCAAATCATGGCCTATTGATGTGAACAAAAGAGGTTTTCATAAGGGTTCAGGTAAAAATGACAGGCCCCGATATCAAAGCAGTGTTTGCCTTCTGTTGACATAAAGGAGCTTAACAAAACTGGACTTAATGGGAATCGGAGTAACCTCTCCAGTGTTTGGGGTCAAACATGGCACAAAGGAAGATGTTCATCATCTCAGTCCTGGGTCACCTCTGTGCGAGATCCTCGGAGTAGCTTCCTCTTCACAAACATCTTCAGCTGCTTCGTCAATGTCTCCCCGCCCCCACCCTCCCCAACATAAGATCAGAAGTGGGGATGGTTGCTGAAGATTCCACAAAGTTCAGAAAGTTTTGTCCCCCGTCAGCTCCTGAACTGGTCTGTGTCCATGTGCAGCAAGACCCAGACTCCATTGAGACTTGTGCTGTTAAAGTGTCCGTAACATTCATGTAACAGCACTGCCTGACACTGCACATTGCCACAGTAAAACAAGAGTTCATTCAGCACCTCACGCTGGTTTCACAGGAATATGAGGAAGTCGTTCAGCCCATTGACACTATTGGAGATGAACACGGACAGACCATTAAGTGCCTCCAGCCTATTACTCAGGAAGAGAACGAGTCCAGTGTGATGGACCACACCAGAGCTCCTCGAAAGTATTTGAAGGCGGTAGCGTAGATTCTAATGTTTTCTTATTTTAAAGGAAATGTAAAGTGTCTTCCAGATGCAATGTGACTGGTCAAACTCCTCGGTGTTAAGCAAAACACCATCTACTTAAAGACGAAAGAGAAAATGAAACCAAAGAAAGAGGAATTTAGAATAACGTAATTTTATTGGACAAGTTAACAGAATAATAAATCTCTAAACTATTACCAATGGACTGTTCCCGTATAGGACAATCCCATAAACACAGCCCTTGGCAAAAAGGAATATTCAGACACAGCTTGTCACAAACATTTCTCCAATCCAGGAATTAAAAACAGCACCAAGAGAAATTTCAGAGATGGTAGCAACCAGGAAACATTCACTGAAGCTTCCAACTCTGTGGAGACCCCAATAGTTTCTGATGTTGCCGAGAAACCAAACCCCAGAGATCCTAATCTGTGAGAGCTGGTCACACCCATTCAGGCTGCATTAAAATTAACCCAAGACCTCGCTAGCTATTACTCAAGTGGTCTTAACTATCCAGCTTGGTAACGATCGTTCAATCTCTCTCTTAAAAGAAACCAAGACAAAATAACCTCTTAAAGCTGCAGCATTGTCACACTAGTCAGTACAATGATCTGTCAAACAGGAACCAGGGGTAACCAGTCAGGCTGTTGGCCCTGTCCAATCGGACGAGTTTGAAGCCAATCACTCCCTTTAGTCAATTTCACAGGAACAGCAGGAGGCCATTCGCACCTCAATGCACTTACACGGGGGCAGAATGAGATAATTTTTGCCGATTCCTGATGAATGTCTTATGCCCAAAACGTCGATTCTCCTGCTCCTCGGATGCTGTCTGACCCGCTGTGTTTCTCCAGCAATTGATGCTCTAATCTGATCTCCAGCATCGGCAGTTTTAAGTGTCTTTTAATTGATGCTCCAACATGATGACCAAGTGGAGAAGAAGCTGCACAGACAGACTGCTCCACGTTGTTCCTCTTGGCTCTGTTGCTTATGATACACATGTGGGACTTTAACATGGCTTTTTGGTGGTGAGCAGGGAAGCCATATGTCTTGTGTGAAGTCTCAAGAAAACATCTTCCATCTCCATGAAGACAGCCTGGTGTTATCTATGTAAGACGGAAGCTGGTGGGAATGGCTACCTGTTTCAGACGGAAGATATTGTGGTTGCTGTTGGGGATTGTGTGCAACCCGACGTTCAGTGCAGGGTTCACTCGCTGACTGCACTATAACGTGGGGAGTTTTAATTTAGGCATAAAAACTATTTGAAAGGTCACGTTATACTGATGAATGGACTCTCTAAGTTCAAATAATGCTGATCTTGTTCATGTTGATCTTGTCTAGTACACGTCCTGCGCAGTGTATCCTGTATGCCTTACTCTGTCCAAGTCTACTTCCACCCTATGATCTGTCTGGCCATGCTTACGATGATCTGCCTCCACTGCCCATAAATAAAGTGTTTCCCTGTACTGAGGTACACGTGACAATAAATCAAACCAATCAATCCTGGGTAAAGTATGGAATTTCTCTCGCTGTCAATGTCTCTTTTGGAAATAAGTGATTGCTGCCACTCCTCGTGTTTCAGCATCACAATTTCTTCGTCTCTCACAGCTCCACAGATTAAACACTCAGCTTATTCACTCTATCCTCATGTTACCATCATCGGTGTCTTTGGTAAGGAGATCATTCCATACAAAGGACATCAAATCTGTAGAGAGTGCCCCAAATGCTCTCTCAGCAAGGCTATACAACAGCAGGAAGATGGCTTTACTTATGTACTCGAATCATCTTACAATGAAGGACAGCATACCATTGACTGCACCCATTACTTACACAGGGTTTGATTCAGAGCAGTCAGCATAGACTTGTGAGTGGGAGATCATGCTTCCCAAATTTGTTAGAGTCCTTTGATGAAGTTACCCGGACGTTTGATGAGGGCAGAGTGATAGATACAGTCTCTATGGATTTCAGTAACGCCTTTGATAAGGTTCCACATAGCAGGCTGCTCAGGAAGGTTACATCTCGTGGAATGCGGGGGAACTGGCTAATTGGATACACAGTTGCCTTGATGGTAGGAAGCAGAGGGTTGAGTGGAAGGACGTTTTTCAGACCGGAGGCTTGGTCCATTGCTGTTTGTTATCTATGATTTGGTTGAGAATGTACAAGGCATGATTAGTAAGCTTGCAGATGACATTAAAATAAGTGGGAGCGTGGTCAGTGAGGAAGTTTATCAGAAATTGCAGCAGGACATTAATCAGGTGGGATATGTGCCAAGAAATGGCAAATGGAATTTAATATAGAAGCGTGAGGTCTTGCATTTTGGAAACTCAAATCAATGTAGGAGTTTCATGGTGAATGGGAGGGTCTTAAGGGGTGCAGTGGGCAGAGGGACCTTGGTGTTCAGGTGCACGGTTCTCTAAGAGTGGAGACACAGGTAGACAGGGCAGCGAAGAAGACTTTTGGCAAATTGGTCTTCATCAGGCATGATATTGAGTATAGAAGTTGGGACGTTATTTTGCAGTTACACAGGACTTTGGTAAGGCCGCACTTGGATTATTGTGTTCAGTTTTGTCAACTTGTTATAGGAAGGATATAATGAAATTAGAAAGAGTGCAGAGGAAATTTACAAGGACATTGCCAGGACCCAATGGTCTGAGGGATAGGGAGAGGTTGGACAAGCTAGGACCTTTTCTTTAGCATGTAAGAGACTGAGGGATACTTTATAGAGCTGTATAAAGTCACGAGGGGAATGGATAGGGTTAATGCTCTCAGTGTTTTTCGAAGGTGTGGAGAATCGAGGATTATAGGGGATCAGTTTAAGGTTAAAGGGGAAGGAATAAAAGAGAATAAAAGGGGCCACTTCTTTACACTGGTACGTGGATGAGTTGCCAGCAGATGTGGTTGAAGGGGTTACATTAACAACATTTCAAAAACATTTGGATAAATATGTGGATAGGAAAGGACTGGAAGAATATGGGCCAACTGCAGGGAAATGGGGTTAGCGTGGATGGATATTTACAAGGTGGACTCGAACCCCTCTGTTAATTAAACCCAAACACCCAGAAAAGCTCGCCTCACTTCGTAATCTGTTAAAATATGAGCCACACAGATCTCCTACATTCCACTATTTAAACAAAAATTATCAAGTTAGTTTCTTTACTTTAATAGTGAACACTAAACAACAACTATTCACAAATACAATCCCCACTTTTCTTAGCTACTTACTATCTGAGTCCAACTCTGTAATAATATGCTGTTCCAACAACCCACATATGAAACATTAAAATCTGAAGACCATACAGTCTCTATCTTCCCCGCTGTGTTCACTCTTTCAGCTGCTAATCTCCCTGGGTCATTTTTTTTTATTGCAAGTAGGTTTACATGAACATGTATCTTTGATAGAGAGTGTTTGAGATGGCCAGTTAGCACTCCTGCTCGACAGCAGTTACTCTACTGTTGGATGGCAGTGGCTCTCCCTCTAGTGATCAAATGCTGAGTTTATATACTTCCAATGGTACAATAATTCTCACATTTGATGGCTTTCCAGGTACCCAAACAATAATATTCAAATTCCGTTGGCTTCTGGTATCCTGAACGTTATTTAAACTCTTTGATTGTATTTAAATTGTTGTCAAAACAGCAACCAAAACTCAGGTATCCATTTCCCAGCTAATTGTGACATATGGAACAATCTGACAATTCGGTGGCATATGTGCTGTACTTTCTATTCAACAAAACCCGTTCTGTCTTAAAGTGACCGGACATGCTTTCGGCCTCATAACACCTGCCCCCTTCAGAAAAAAAAAGAACCAACAGAATGAAAAGATGGCTTTGTTTCTTTTCCTCTAATTCTTAATCACATTATTATGAAATACAAAAGTATTAATCTCAGTTATATCATTCATATTAATTTTGCACACATATAAAACACTGGGATAAGTCAAATCTTATCAACACCTGTTCCTTTAAATCCGCGATAACACATCTGCTGTCACATTTTAGGATCCTCAGCATGTACATTGTGTACGTTTAAAGTCGGTGTGATAAGACTCCAATGAAATACTCTCATATTCTGGTCTTTAAATATTCCAAAAAATGCGAGAGGTTTGTCATTGTCCACAATCATCTCCGACAATTTGTTTGTCACATAAACATTAAAATATTGTTAAACCATTGCGAAACTTAATCATTGTTTTTCAGTAATAGAGATGTTGTATCTTTTTTCTGGTGGATATTGAGTTTTTTCGACAAGTAGCCAATTGGCCATTCAATCCCATCATCATCTTTCTGTACCAATACATCTCCAATCCCCATATCCCGAGGGTTTCAAAATATTTGGTTCAGCTAAAACTGCTGCAGTGATTAATCCTGCTTTAAAATTCTCAAATGCCTCCTGGCATTGTTCTGTCCACCACAATTCTGTGTTCTTCTTTACTAAGTCCATCAGTGGTGCCAATACGCTTCTGAAGTTTGGAACAAACTTCCGATAGAATCCACTCAGTTCCAAAAATTGAAGCACCTTTCTTCGAGAATGGTTGTAGAAATTCCTCAAAGCCCTTCATCTTTGTGTTCCATGGGGTCAACCTTCCATGTCCAATGTAATGTCCCAAGAACGTCACCTCTGCCTTCGTGAATTCTCTTTTCTTTAAGTTTATTACCAAGTTTGCTTCTTGTAATCGTTCAACATGCTCTGTCAACTGTAAAATGTAAGCTTTCAATCACTTGCTAAAGGTCACTACTTCATACAGATCAACTACACAATTTGTTCATCTCACCATAACTCTGTTCCTGTGTCACTAAACCTGGCTTTGAAGGGAATTCGTATCACTATTGGCAATACTAATACTTCATCCCTACAGGAAATCGTCAAAATATCAGAGTTTTTATCTGCCACGTGCTTCATTCTATGCTGAGCCCTTCAGGTGCTGTTTAGCGAACTCACCTACTCCATCTAATCTCTCCCTTACCTCACATACATAATCCGAGTGTGAGGTCTCTGACTTCGGTCCTGTCAATTTATATTCAATTAATTCCAAAGGACCTCTCACTTCAAATATTAACTCAAAGGAAGTAAACTGAGTAGATTTATTTGGGGCAAATAATTTTTGTCTCATGGCAAACAATTTAATGAGACACCTTCATTCCAATCATTCCGGTAATCCTGAAAGTACGCTGTTAATATGGTTTACAGCATCTGATGCTAACTTTCCAAGGCTCCCTGGGATTCAGGATGGGATGCCCTTGTTTTGAATTGCTGTATGCCTAAGCTATCCATGACTTCCTTAAACAGCGGAGCGGTAAAATGAGACCCTTTTTCTGACTGAGTCTCTCTGTGGAGCTCACAGTGAGTAAAGAAAGCTACTAACTCCTCCACCTCCCTTTTTAACTTAACACTCCATAATAGAATTGCCTCTGGAAATCTGGTAGACACATCCATTATGCCTAGCAAATATTGGTTTCCACTTTTATTTTAGATATGGAGCTACACAACTAATCAGAACTCACGTGAAATGTTCTTCTAATGCAGGATTTGGTACCAAAGGTGCTGGCTTTAGTACTGCCTGTGACGTACCTACCATTTAGAATGTTTGACATGTGCAACAAAAAATAACCACGTCCGTGTGCATTGCAGGCCACTAGAAATGCCTCTGTACCTTAGCCTGAGTCTTCTGTACACCGAGGTGACCCCCTGCTGTTAGTTTATGTGCTACCCGTAACACTGAAGGCTACCTCTAAAACAATCTGGTGCACTTCGGCCCATTTCCCTTCTGCACTGACCTATTGGGTTCTCCATTTTAATTTTATGATTCTATCTTTAAGTTAATAACATTCAACAATATATTCTGATTCCTTTTCTCTGTGTGTGTGCATGTGTATGTGTGTGTGAATGTGTGTGTATATATCTGTTGTAAGTCCATGAGCCTTTCTGGACTAAACCCCTCTGCCTGACCCTCTGCCTGTTCAGGTTTATCCTGCACCGTTACATCAAACAGGGCGTCAGTTCACTGCACATCAAATCCTTTGGCTTTTTATTACGGTTTTCCTTCCTGCTCTAACTTATGACAGTGGAATCTTGTTACTATACAGTCTGGAAAAAATCCTGGGTATTTTTCTTTTAACTCCCCAATTCTCTAGTTTTCCTTTTGCCTTCTCAAACACAAGGGGTGCCACTCCCACCTTGGATCCTGCTAAATCGTTCACAAGAACAAACTGTATTCCTGGAAATGAAACTCTGTTACTGTTACTTCCCCAACCTTGATTTGGCATTCCAACCTGGTGTTTCACAAGGGAATACTTAATTTCTAACCGCATTCCACAAATTGTCACGATCTTGATTAATATGTCAGAAAGAGTGTTAATATTTTCATCTCTCACGATTAGAGGCCGAGAGAAAGTGAGGGCTGCAGATGCTGGAGATGAGTGTGGGCCGGGGAAAGCATAGCCAACCAGGCAGCATCCAAGGGGCAGAAGAGTTGACGTTTCAGGCATAAATCCTTCATCAGGAAAGTGGGGGGGGGGTAAGGGAGGGGGAAGGGGGCCGAGAAATAAATAGGAGGGTGGGGGTGCAGCTGGGTGGAATATAGCTTGGAAGGCGATAGGTAGACGCAGGTGGGGTGTGATGGTGATAGGTCGGAGAGGAGGGTGTTGTGGATGGGGGTAGGACAACTAGAACCCTCAAACTAGAACCATCATCAATGTTGACTTCACCAAATTACAAATCTCCCCTCCACCAACCTCTCCCAGATTGAACCATTCAACCGAGCACTGCCCTCTTGAACTGCCCTAACTGGCCATCTTCCTTCCCACCTACCGACTCCACCCTCCCCTCTGACATATCACTGTCACTCCCACCTACATCTTCTTATTGCCTTCCCAGTGACCCTCCCATTAGCCCAGCTACTACCCTCGTATTTATCTTTCAGCCCCATTGTCCCCCCACCATGTTCCTGACGATGGGTTTCTGCCTGATATTCGATTGTCCTGCTATTCGGATGCTGCCTGATCTGTTGTGCTTTTCTGGTGTCTCACTTCTCAACTATTCGAAACTGAGCAGATCCCATATCTCACAAAATTATAACTTCTTGTCCTTCTCCCTCCGTTCTTTCTGAGGAAACTTTATCGACAGAGGCGAATTCTTTCAGAGACCAGGTTCCAACTCCATACCCAGCCCTTGCCTACGCTGTGCAATTTCATGCAGCTCCTCGGCTCTACTTGGGGTCTCCTTTACCAGTTTCACTAATTCCACTGGGCTTAGCCTCTTCTGCCACATCTTTCCCCAAAGTGCCTTCCTTCAACGACCACCACTGTGTGTTCCAGCTCACTGCAGTGAAACCACCTTTTCCCAGTACCCTCCTTAAACCATCGGCACTGTCATTTTATGTGTTCCACGCCCTTATATTGAGAACACCTGAAGCCTTTCACCTCCTTCCAACCCCTTTGGGCTACTTTTTTCACTTGTGGTAAACTATTGTGCGCTATTGTTTGCTTTGTAATGTGTGATCTTCCCTTGTCCAAATTTCTATCCCTCACAGGATGAAAATTCTCCCGGAAGCTAAATTTCATCTCATGCACCAATGCAGATTTACCTGCCATTTCTGCTGCGCTTCTCGCTTCTTGAACTTTCTGTTCCTGCACATGAATTCTTACGGTCTCTGGAAGTGAGTCTTTAAACACGCCCAGCAGAATAATCTCCCTTCGAGACTCACAGGTCTTATCTATTTTTAAGTCCAGCACCCATCTATCAAAATGACTGTAGTTAATTCTTTTAAACTTAACATTAGTATGACCTGGTTCCGTGTCTGTTTTTATGAACCTCTGTCTATACGCTTCTGGAAACAATTCATAGCCAATCAAAATAGCCAATTTGACATCTGCATAATCTCTTGACCCCTCATCTGACAGCGCTGCACATGCCTCACCAGCTGTGCCCACCAGCTTAGTCTGAACGAGCATTACCCACAAGTTCACTGGACACACTATCTGCCGAGTCATTTTTTCAAATGAAATGAAAAGGTTTTGACATTTTTCTCACCGAAATATGGCAAGTTACTAACATAGTTGTATACATCCCGATGTTCTCCCTTCATCTCCATCCTGTTAATTTAACTTTCTTGTCTAATTCCCAACTTCTGAATTTCAAATTCTCTCTTTCTTTTTCCTCTACTCTTTTTTCTCTCTCTGTTTCCATCTCTTTCTTTATCTTCTAACTTCAGTTGCCATATTTGCAATTTTAGTTTTTTCTCACTCGACTGTTTCTTTGATACATCAAGTTGCTTGACCAACTCCATTATAATTTCTGGTTTCCTTTTGTCACTGGTTAAACCCAATTCCAACCTATTTGCTAATTCTAAATAATGTCCTGCTTCTGTCTTTCTAAACTTTCTTGGCAAAATTGGGAACCTCTTTAGTATTGTTAAAAGCCATTTCCCTCACTTTTAATTTAAACAACCACCAGTAAATAAAATTAAACAGATTTTCCGAACGGTTTTATTTTAAGATCCATGTAACTAATTGCAACGTGTTGGGATTTGCTGGGACATTTTGTACCCGAAATCTGTTCAAATCTGTCCAAGTCCCTTACACAGGGACCCAAACTGTGAAGACATCTATGTTGAGCACTTCTGTTAATTAAAACCACAAACCCAAAAAAGTTCACCTCAGCTCGTAATCTGTTAATACATGAGTGACAAAGAACTCCCAAATTCCACTAATAAAAGAAAAATAACAGTTTGTATGTGCAAGTGAGCTCGCTGTGCTTGAAGGTTTGTTTTCTGACGATTCGACACTATGACTAGGTATCATCATCAGTGAGAGTCTCTGCTGAAGCGCTGGTGGTATGTCGTGCCGCTTTATTTATAGGTCTTGGTTTCTTAAGATGGGTGATGCCATTTCCAGTTCTTTTGTTTTACAAGAGATGGTGGATGGATCTAAATTGATGTGTTTATTGACGGACTTCTGGTCAGAATGCCATTCCTCTAAGAACATCCTTGCGTGTCTTAGTATGTGTGTGCGTTGTACCAATCAAAGTGGTGCCCTTCTTTGTCTGTATGTATGGAACATAGTCATAATGGGTCATGTCTTTTGGTGGCCAGCTGGTGTTCGTGTATCCTGGTAACATGACAATAGAACCATTTCAATGGCGGAAAAATGATTTTATATACACTGTTTAATTAAGGTTCGTGTGCAGGTATGTAACATTTTTCATATGTACACAACACATTCTAAATGAACAACGGAGACACAGTTAACAAAAAGTGATGCATATGATGTATAAAATTTATAAAACATTAAAACATCATTTGATTCTTATCTAAAATGATATGTTCCCCTTCTCTCAACATTCCCTTCTTTTCTGGAATTCTCTACTCCAATCTCTCCTTCTTATCAGGATGTGTGTTATAAATTCTTGCTTCTGGTGTCCCAACCTATTTCAGATAATCCCCTTTCTACCAGAATTCAATATATTGGCCTGTTGGGTTCTTTTCAAAGCTAGTGTCTGTCATATTATTGGAGACAAAAATTCTGGCATCAGAGTCAGCAATTGAACACGTTACTCTGTTGTCCATGCACTATACAAAGGACCACAGCACACAGGAATTGCCAAAACATTGAGTGATGTACATCTAATTCTTTCAATGATCTAGTTTTCTCATTTATCACATTTCATCATCTATGTTGTCTCGCTCTTTCTCTGTTTGTATCTAGTTAAGAAATTTACCAATTATTCTTTGCGTCCCTTCTCTCAAAGCTCCTTCTTTCAGTTTATATCTATTGCTCTCTTCTAGATGTAATGTGATTATAATTGAGCAATGTAACTACAAAGACATTCAGGAGGAGCTGGCCAGAGTTAATTGGAAGGGGAGCTGAGCAGGGCAGACCATGGAGCAGCAAAAGCAGGAATTTCTGGGGATATTTCGGAGGATATCAGAAATTCTCCCAAAGGAGATGAAACATACTCATGGGAGGACAAGGCAACCATGAGTAATAAGGCATCAAACCAAAAGGGAAAACATACAATGTGGTGAAAATGATTGGGAATCCAGAGAATTCATTGGCTCTGAAACTACATAACGCTTACATCACTGATATTACAGAGTTCTTAATCATGGTCAGGGAGAAAAACAGAGGAAACACATTCACTTTAAACACAGAAGATGGTATTACTCAAGGAAAAAAAGATTCAGATGAATTAAACAATTGAATTAAAAACAGTTAATTGGTTTTGCAGAATGTGTCAGATTGAAAGCATGACCCGGGAAGAGACCCTCAGGAGAACGAAAGTATGAAAATGGAAGTGTTACCACATCAGAACCCAGAGTAGGTCACCGAGTACATGACTGATGGGTGAATGGGTCTCGGTGTGAACTAAGGGAGAGACAGCAGAATTGCATTGCAGATAATGCAGCTCAAAACTGCGTATTTATGTACTGCTGTAGACTACAGCAGCAGGAGAAGCAGATCAGCATTCAACCACAACCTGTAACTTTTAGTTTCGAATAATCTCATCAGTCTGCCATTACCATCAATACGATCTATGTTTCAGTAATGACTGTGGGTGAACATGGCAGGGTCAGAACCACGTGAACCTAAACCTGATGCTAACCCATTAAAAGTACCACACTTGACCAACAGATCTGATCGAAGCTCCGCAAACCTGTCACATTCTGTCATAAACGGTGATGGATGATTAAACAAATGACGGAGGAAAGGGCTCCACAAATATCCCCATCTTCAGTAATTGAACAGCTCTGCACTTCAGTGAAAAAGACCAGGATGTGGTAGCTGCACCAACCTCAGCCAGAAGTGTGGAGTTGATGATCTAGCTCACCCTCGCCATGATAGCCACAGAATCACAGATGCCCGTCTTCAACCAATTCGATTTGATGCTCGTGACATGAAGAAACAGCTGAACACAGTACGTACGAAAAAGGCAATGGTCCCTGACACCATTCCTGTAATAGGACTGAAGACTTGTGCTGCACAACAAGCTGTGTCTCTGGGGAAGCTGTTTCATTGCAGCTCCAACTCTGACATCTCCCTGGTAATGTGGAAAATTACTCAACTCTGTCCAGTTCCTAAGAGGATTGTAATTACAATCTGGCCAGTTACCTCCGCCTCAGTCCCACCTCGACAGTCAAATTGGTGGGAGTTCTTTTTGACAGAGTTATCAAGCAGCAGAGAAATAACCTGCTCAGTATGATTTCAGATAGGTCCCCATGCAGAGATGGTGCTGCTGTGGAAAGGTCACTGGATTACTAATCCAGACCAGGCTAATGCTCTGGCAGCTGGTGTAAGTTAAACACAATTGACAAAATATTAGGATGCAAAATCTGGTGTCCGTAAATAGTGACCTTCAAGGCAATGTCGATTGTAAACACCAACTTGCTTCACAAATGTCCTTTCAGAAAGTGAATTTCCCGTGCTTTCCTGGTCTGGCCTAAACGTGACTGCAGACACACAGACATGTGATCAACTCTTCAATGGTCTCTGAATCCTCCAAACAAGACATTCTATTGCATCAAACTGTTCCGAGGTCTAAAGGATAAAACCTGACAGAACACCCAGCCCCAACCTCAGTATCGGAAAAAGGGAATGAGAAACACAGTCCTGTTGAAACTGCAGAGACCTCCTTCCTAAAATCTGAGAGCTTGTGATTAACTTTGGGAAGCTATAAAATAGGAAGTACAGTAGTCCATTTGGTCTGTCAATTTTGCTACCCAATTCAATATAATGATACCTGGCCCTTTATTTCCATAACGTTCTCCTTCTCTCCCACCATTCCTTTACTGTCTCTAAATCATTATTTATTTTCAGTGTCTTGGCTTCCAGGTTCGAGTGCATTCCCCAGGTTCACCAGTGCAGACATTTATTGTCATCTCATTGCAGAATGGTCTGTCTGTACCTAAAACTGTGGACCCTTGTTTTAGACACCACAGCCAGGGGAATTATTGTCCCTGCTTCCAATCCATCTCACCCTGTCAGAGCTTTATATATCTCACTGAGATCTCCACCCATTTTCCTAAACCCCATGGAATACAGGCCCAGATGCCCCAAACTCTGCTCCCACAACAAGCCTGTCATCACAAAGGTCTGTCTGGTCATCCTTCACTGCTCTCCCTCAATGTCAGGTTTGTCCTTTATTATGTACTGAGACGAAATCTGCACAAAATACTGCACAGTGTTTGAGATAGGGTCTCACCAAAGCCCTCTACAGCTGCAGTAAGACACGCTTACCCCTGGACACAAATCCCCCTGAAATGCAGGTCAGTTGATCTTCCTAACTGCTTTCTGCTCCTGCAATATTGCTTTCAGTGACTGGTGTACAGGGAGATCCAGATCCTTTGCAATGTTACAGCTCCTCACTTGGTAGGTCTATGTACACTGGGCAGCGTGTGAATGCCATTCCCAGTATTGCCTTGTCGGTTCAGACCTCACTGTGCTGCAGGGAACTCGGAGGGCGCGCAGAAGGAAACAACAAAAAGGCCCATACGTCGCTTTTCAGATCAACATGTTTCAAACAATCCCTTTTCAAACGAAAAGCTGCCAATCTCTTGTTCCCACCAATGGGCACACTGTCACCTCAACCCACCTTGCTCTCCATCTGCCACGTATTTGCCCATTCACTCCACTTGTCTTAGTCACCTTGAAGCTTTTTTACAACCTTCTCACCCACTCACAATCCAACATCTTTTCGTTCTCTCAGCAGGTTGGGATATGTTGTGTTTGATTCCAACAACCAAATGTTTAATGGTTATTGTGAACAGCTGGGACCTGAGCACCGATCTCTGTGATATCCCAGCAACCTTCCTGTGTTATTTTTTTTAAAATAATATTTATTTCCTGAATCTGGGTGTGACTGGCTGGGCCGGCATTTATTTCCTGTCCCTTGTTGCCCCTTGAGAAGGTGATGGTGAGCTGCCTTGCTGAACCGCTGCAGTCCACTGTGGATTCAGTGACAGTAACACCATTGAATGCCAAGGGCAGTGTTTAGATTGTATTTTAGTGGTGATGTTCACGGTCTGGCATTTGTGTGACGTGAATATTACTTGCCACTTGTCAGCCTGGATACTGTCCAGATCTTGTTGTATTTGAACATGGACTGCTTCTGTATCTGAGGAGCAACAACCATTGCTGAACATTGTGCAATCATTGGCAAACAACTCCACTTCTGACCTTATAATAGAGGCAAGGTCATTGATCAAGCAGCCCTGAAGATGTTTGGGCCTAGGCCACTGCCCGAGAGACTCCTACAGACTTGTCCTGGAGCTGAGTTGACTGACCTTTATCAACCATGACTATCTTCCTACGAGTCAGGTATGATTCTAACCAGCGGGGTGTTTGCCCCTGATACCCATTGATTCCAGTGTTGCTAAGGCCCCTTGATACCACACAGGGTCGAATGCAGTCTTGACTTAAAGGGCTGTCACTCTCACCCTACCTCTGGAATTCAGCTCTGTTCTCCATGTTTGAACCACGGTAATGAGGTCAGGAGCTGAGTGGCCCTGGTGAAGCCCAAACTGGGCGACATTGACCAAGGTATTGCTGAGCAGGTTGCTGCTTAAAAGCACTGAGACATTCCACCACTTTACTGATGATCGAGAGTAGACTGATGGAGTGGTAATTCGCCAGAATGGATTTGTTCTGCTTTTTATATACAGGAGAGACTTGGGGTAATTATCGACGTAATCGGGGAAATGTTGTAACGGTATTAGAACAGCTTGGTGAGGGCAATGACAAGGTCTGGAGAACAACTTTTCAGTACTATTGCCAGAATGTTGTCAGGGTATGTATCCTCTGGGGTATGCAGTGTCTCCAACCGAATCTGGATATCGCGTGGAGTGAATCAAATTGGCTGATGGCTGGTAACTGAATTGTTGAGGACCACTGGAGGAGGCCAAGATGGATCATCCATTCAGCACTTCTGACTGAAGATTGTTGCGAATGCATGAACGTTATCTTTTGCACTGAAGTGCTGGGCTCTTCCATCATTCAGGACGGGGATACTTGTGGAATCTCCTACTCCGATGACTTGTTTAATTGTCCATAACTATTCTCAACTAGAAGTAGAAGGACTGCAGAGCTTAGATCTGAACCGTTGCTTGTGTGATCACTTATCTCTGTCTATGACGAACTGCGTATGCTGTTTGGCACGCAGGTAGTCATGGTTGGTGACTTCATCAGGCAGACACCTCATTTTCAGGTATTCCCAGTGATTCTCCTGCCCTCCTGCACACTCCATTGAATCAATGTTGATCCTCCGGCTTGATGGTAATTGTTGTGAGGGGGATATGCCAGGCCATGAGGTTGTGCTGGAGTACAATTCTGCTGCTATTGATGACCCACAACATATTATCGAAACCCAGACTTGAGCTGCTAGATCTGTTCAAAGTCTGTCCTATTTAGCATGGTGACAGTGCCACCTAAAATGGTGGAGGTTATTCTCAATATGCAAGTGTGACTTTATCTCCACAATTACTATGCAGTGGTCACTCTCACCTGATACTGTCATGGACAGATACTTCTGCAGCTGGCAGATTAGTAAGGCTGTGGTCAAATATGGCTTTTCCCTCTTGTGGGTTCCTTCACCACCTGCCGCAGACCGAGTCGAGAAGTTATATCCTTTCGGACCCAACCAACTCAATCAGTAATGCTGCTGCTGAACCACTCTTTTTGTGGACATTGACGTCCCTACCCCAGAGTACATTTTGTGCCTTTGTCACCCTCAGTGCTTCCTCCAAGTGTTGTTCAGCATGGAGGAGTACTGATTCATCAGTTGGGAGAAGCTGGTACATGGTAATCAGCAGGAGGTTTCCTTTCCCATGTGTAAACTAATGCCATGAGACTTCATGGGATACAGAGTTACTGTTGGGCACTCCCAGAACAATTCCCTTCAAACTGTATCCCACGGTGCCACCACTTCTGCTTTGTCTGTCCTGCTGGTGAGAGAGGAGATATCCAGGGAAGGTGATGGGGTGTCACGGATATAGTCATACTCACAGAACCATACCTTAAATACAATGCCAGGCTGTTGCTTCACAAGTCTGTTTATTTCTATTCACTGTTTCCTGCCACCTGTCCCATTCTAGAAACATGGCCATATATTCGCCCCAATCCACGAAGATTTGATTTTGCAAACTAGGCTTGGAGGTTTACCAAAATCTTTCTGAAAATCCACATGTTTTACATCCATTGCTGCTCTTTCATTTGTCTCCCAGTCTGTTTCTCAAACATAATTCCCATTTCATAGATTTATGTTAGTGTTGTCTATGACCATTATTTTCAGTCCCAATCATTTTTCCCAAACCATTTACTTACTGTGTTCTATGGTCCATGTACTATTTCGTTTTCCACGCCAGACTTGGTTTTCCTGGTATTGTCAGAAAGTTCTGTGAAGACAGAACTGAAGTAGTGGATTCATAGTTTTGCCATTTCCTTTTCCCATTCTCCATTCTCTGGTTTCAAACTGGAAAAAAACCTGCACTTTCTTTTTCATATTTCTCACATTGACATAATTTGACAAGCTATAACAGTTCACTCTTATAACCTTTGTGAACATTATCTTCAGAAACCCATCAATTCTTGCGTTAAGCTGCTCAATCAATGACCTTCCACATCATATACTCACAGGAGCATACTCTCTGTGCCAACAGAAATACAGCACGATCTATATTAGTCTCACTTTCAGACAAAAGGCTCATAGCCTGGAATGTTATGGCACTTCCAAGTGCTTGTCCAAGTACTTTTCTCAGAAAGTACTTTCCAGACCCCAACACCCTCTGGGTGAAGAAAAGATCATCTTTAAATCCTCTCTCAACCTCAAACCCTTCACTTTAAAAGTGTGCTCCCTTGTTCTTGACCCTCTGTCTAAAAGGAACAGTTGCTGTCTGTCCACCCTGTCGATGCCCCTCGTTTCCTTATCCTTCTGAATCACATCCCCCTCAGCCTCTCTGTCAAAAGTAAACAACCCGAGCTTATCCAGCCTCTCTTCATAGCTGATATGCTCCATCCAGGGAACATCCTGGTGAATCTCCTCTGCAACCCCCTCCAGTACAATCACATCCTTCCTGTAAAGAGGCTCCCAGAACGACATACAGTACTCCATCATGGACTAAACAAAGCCCTGTATAACACTTATAATCTACTCCCTGATTAATAAACGCTCCGCCCAAAGTTAAATTCTTAACTACTCCATTACCCTGTTCAGTCACATTCAGGGATGTGTGGAGAAACACCCTCTGAGCTCCCTAGTGTGCTGCCCATCATTGTGTACACCCCATGTCTGGTTCCTCCTTCCAAAGTACATCACCTCATATTTATCAGGATCACATTCCATCTGCCATTGATCTGCCCATCTGATCATTCCACTTGTGTTTTCCTGTAAAATCAGAACTTCCTCCTCACTACCAACCACCCGGCCAATCTTTGTGTCAAACACAAACTTACTTATCACAACTCCCACCCCTCCACCCACTCCCCCTCCATATTCACATCTATACTATTTATGAATGCTACAAACAATAAGGGACACAACACTGATCCCTGTGGTACACCAGGGGACACTGGTCTCCAATCACACAAACAGCCTTCTCCCACCACCCTCTGCCTCCTGACACTAAGACAATTTTCGCTGTAACTTTTCAAGTTATCCTTGATACTTTTGATAACTTTGAGATTTTACTTTATTTTTTTCAGTTTCCCTTGTGGAACTTTGTCAAAGGCCTTGCATCAAAACTAAATAAGCGACCTCCTCAAACTAATTGAATCAACTCCATGAGTGTGACTTCACTCTGATAAAGTCATGATGATTATCCCTGATCAAGCCTTGCCATTCTGATTGGAGTTCAATTTTCTCCTTCTCTATTTTCTCCATTAGTTTCGCGAACAGTGGTTTAATACTCGCTCGTCTATAGTTTCCTGGTCTATCTCTACCACCCTTACTGTGAAGTGCAATCATAATAGCTGTTCTCCAGTCCTCTGGCACCTCCCCTATTGTCAGATTCTAATTAAAATTTCCAATCAGCGTCTTTCCTCCCTTGACTCCAACAGTATCCAGACCTGCGGATTGGTCCAATTTTATACCAGACAAAGCCTCAAACCGCCGCTCGTATTTTACATCAAACTGTTTTCAAGAGCTTTCCAGTCCATCTTCCCGAATTCTGTACCTGCATCCTCCTTCTCCCAAGTAAAACAGCTGTGATGTTGACATGTAACAATCTATCAATGTTCTCCGGGTTGACGCACTGATTGCCCCCCTTTGGTTTCTAATGGACACGAACTGTTGCTGATTATTCTGTTCTACTTGTCAGTGTAGAATATCATGGGATTCTCCCTCAACTCGCCTGCTTGCACTTCTTCATGTATTTCGGTTATTCTCTCCCCTCTATGTTTCTAAGTTTCAGTAAAATCACCTCTCATCTTCTGAAACTCGAGATCACAAGCTGAGTTTCCACATCAGACAATCTTGCCATTTTACGATTAATGTGGAGAATACCTTTTGCAGTTCGTCTGTAGTATATTCTATCTTAGATTGGGACTCCAAACGGTACACAATACTCTCAGTTTAGTCTCATCAACACTCTGTACAGCTGGCGCATGGCATCTTCTATATTTCAATTACATTCACATGAATATAAACCTAATTTTTCGTTTCCTATTTGCTTGTGTTTAGATTACATTGCATTACAGAGTGGAAACAGGCCCTTCGGCCCAACAAGTCCACACCGACCCGCCAAAGCGCAACCCACCCATACCCCTACATTTACCCCTTCCCTAATACTACGGGCAATTTAGCATGGCCAACTCACCTGACCTGCACATTTTGGACTGTGGGAGGAAACCGGAACACCCAGAGGAAACCCACGCAGACACGGGGAGAATGTGCAAACTCCACACAGTCAGTCACCTGAGGCGGGAGTTGAACCCGTGTCTCTGGCGCTGTGAGGTAGCAGTGCTAACCACTGTGCCACCGTGCCGCCCAATTTTTCCCAATTCCTTTCACTTTAACTTTTCTTAAGATGTTAGTGGGAGAGTTCTTAAAAAAGATACTCTTGAATATCCAACTCTACGTTATCCATTAGCTCCTCATTGCCTACGTCCACAAGAATCATCTACAAACCGTTCCAAAAAATGTTTGCCACTTATGGTTTTCGTTTCATCGATGCATTATTATCCTCCCCAGTTTTCCCATTACATTCTATATATCCAGTAACACGTTCTTTATAATCGAGCCCAACAGACACCCGACCGCGGATGACAAGTTACTGATCTGTAGTTCAACACTCTCCATCTTCATCCTTTCTTAAACTGTTGAATAATATTTGTAACCTTTGCCTTATCCAGATTGGCTAAATATCTTTCGGGAATGTATTGGAAAACAACGTGATAATCTGCGATGCAATCAATATGCCGATTGCTGCTTCCACTGAAATTCTTGTATGAAGTACATCTGATCTGTCAGATTTATAAATACTCAATCCAGCTTTCTTTTAAAACATGACCTCAACACTTATAAGAATGATCTTAGACTTTACTTACACATGCCCCATGGTCACTTGGTATTTCTGGGAGAATTTCTGGACATTCTTCCATGAAGGTAGACACAAAGAAACTGTTTCTTTTCCCTGCGATTTCTCTGTTGTCTTCAATAAATTATTCTGTCCGCACACCCACTGTTCCATATTTCACCTTGTTTTTATTTTTGTTTCATACACTGATGTACTTTTTAAAAGCAGTCTTTATGTTTTTCTGTTGTTTGTATGCTTTTTCGCTTTTTGATTTTCTTTTCTTGATCATCCGTTGCTGGGTCCTATATTTCTCCGAATCCACTGGCTTGCTTTGGTACTTGGCATTTTTCTAAGCTAATTCCTGTGATCTAATAGATACTTGAAGGTGAGGCTGAAAGGGTTAGGTCGGAGAGGCGGGTGGACCAGATTGATCAGAAGGAAGATGAACACATAGGAACGTTCAAAAGAGGGGAGGATGCTGAGTTGGAAGATTGGACTGGGATAAGGTGGAGTTAAGGTAAATGGGGAAACTGGTGAAACCTACATTAATCCCCTGTGGTTGGAGGGCCCCAAGGTAGAAGAGGAACCTTTCTTCATCCATGCTTCGGGTGGTTAGGGTTTGGCAATGGAGGAGGCCCAGGACTCTCACGTCCTTGGCAGAGTGGAAAGGGGTGTTAAAGTGTTCAGCCACAAAGCGGTGGAGTTGGTCAATGTGGCTGATCCAGATATGTTCTGTGAAATGATCCACCTGCCTTACCAATGTAGAGAAGACCACACTGGCTTTAATGTATGTAGTAGATGAGGCGTTCTGTCTCCCTTCATCACCTATCACTTTCAACCCCACCTTCATCTACCTATCGCATTCCTAGCTCCCTCCCTCCTGCCACACCGCCTTCTCATTTATCTCTCAGCCCCGTTCATCATAAGCCTCATTCCTGATGAAGGGCTTATGTCCAAAACATCAATTCTCCTGCTCCTAGTACGCTGCCTGACTGTGCTTTTCCAGGACCACACTCCTCGACTCTGATCTCCAGCAGCTGCAGTGCTCACTTTCTCCTCACACCTTCAGGGATTGCATGATTCAAATTTATGACAGTTACTTCAAATAAAACAAAAACTACCGTGTACTCAAACAGCATAAAAGAAAACCAATGCATTGTGGTCACTGTTCCCAAAAGGTCCTTTACAGCAAAGTTTTCAATTCGTTCATTTGATCATTTAACATTAATTTCTAAATAACCTGATCTCTCGCTCAGTGCTCGACAAAATGTTAATGCCATCATCTAACACATGCTCATGAAATCCAATTTTCCCAGCATTAGCATTCAGTTGGGTTAACACAGTTTAGATATAATATAAACAGTATGTTATTACTGCAGTAGCCACAAATGTGTATATCTCATTTCCTGTTTTATAACATGTCCAGCATTTGTATTGCAGCTTTCACTTTGATATATAACTCCCATCAATGTTTCCTTCTCCTTGCTGTTTTTGAACTCCACCTTACTAGATTCTGGAGAATCTGAGCGATGTGGGATTTGGGGAGATTAATGGTGGAGATCATCTCCCCACATCATTTTTGATCTTCTTAAGCATCATTGTGACATTTTCTCCAGATCTCCCGTTACGCTAGTGGAGTAGAGAAGGACAATGATCGTTCATAAATGCTCTGTATTCTCCCAGAGAGCTGAGACTGCTCTAACCTGGGTGGGAACCTTACAGCAGGCTGGTAAACTGTTGCTGCTGCTGTACAGGGTCTTAGTGAGATCACATCTGGAGTAGTGTGTACAGATTTAGTCTCTTCAATGAAGAAAGGATGTTGTTATATTGGAATCAGCTCAGAGATGGTTCCCTCAGCTGATTCCTCCAATGAAGGTGCGAGCTTATAACGAAAGGATGATCAGGTTGATCCTATAGCCATTGGAGTTTACAAAAATAAAGGATGATCTTATTTCAACATAGATGACAAGAAGGAGTCAACAACTGAAGAGAATTACACAGATAGTGGGGGAATCCATTCCGTTCTCCAGCCTGTTACACAGGAACAAAAGGAGGATATTCAGGCCTTCGAGCCTGTTTCACCAGAATAGGACGACACTGTTCAGCCCCTCGAGCCTGATGTATATTTATAGGAGGAGGCCAATCAGCCCCTCGAATCTATAACACTCGACCCAGAGTAGGCCATGCTGCACCAGTATCCTGTTACACAGCAACAAGATCAGTCCATTCAGCCTCCTCAAGTCCGTAACATAGGAACTGGAAGTAGTCACACAGTGACTGGAGATTGTTACACTGGGACAACAGGAGGTCATTAGACCCACCGAGTCTGTTGCAAGGGAAATGTGTTAGGATAAAAACTATCTGAGACTTTTTTCATGAGAAAGGAGGAGGTAATTCAGACACGTGTCTGTTGTATGGGAACAAGACAAGACCAATCGCTCCCTTCGTCCCATCTCTGGGATACATGAGGAGACCGTTCAGTATCTCCACCGATTATGGAGAAATATGAGAAGACCCATCAGACCCTCAAAATGTTACACAGTAACGGGAAGATTCCATAATCCCCCACCCCTCCAACGCATCAACAGGAGGTGGTCATTCTGGCCTTCGAGATGACAACATGGGAACGACAGAAAGACTTCATCCCATCGATTTTGTACACCAGCAGGATGATGAGTCCAGTCAGCCACACATACCGCTTATGCAGCAATTGGAGCTGATCTCTTAAAACCTTTTGCCCATCAAACAAGAATTCAAAGAAAACGTAAAGGTTTTAGAAAGGGAAGAACTTATAATAACTGAATACATTAGGGAGTAAAATGTAACAATAAAGTATTGTAATTTAAGGCAAATTAGTCGAATCCATTGTTGTGGACATTTGCAAACGTAAACCACAATTCATCGGAGTCAACATGGTTTTACAAAGGATAAATCATGATTGAAGTGTTTTCTTGAGTTATTTAAAGATGTGACAAACAAGCTGGATAGTAGGAATCCTGGAAATGGAATATATCCGGTCTTCATGAAGGATTCAGATACGTCGCTTCTCCAAAGAGTGAGTGGTAAGATCAGACACCATCAGTTTAGGAGTAATTTATTGGCTTGAATGGAGGATTGGTTAACCAACAAAATGCAGTCAGATGAATTAACTGTGTCATTGTCTATTGGAAAATGCAACTTGTTGGGTGCCATAGATTTCAGTTCTCATGCTTCAACCATTTGTGATCGACATTATTACTCGGTTGACGGGATAGAAAATGCTATAGCTACATTTTCAGATGACACTAACATTGGTGTGAAATTACTTCGGAATGATGATGCAAGAGATTTAAAAACTATGTATATAGACTGGGTGAATGGGCAAACATTTGGCAATGAAAATTAAAGTGGATAAATATGGGGTTATTCAAGTTGGCCAGCCTAATAACAAGGCAGATTATTATCTAAATGGAGAGAAACTTCAAAGTGCTAAAATGCAGAGGGATCTGGGTGCCTGTTTGCATATCACAGAAAACTTGCTTGTGGGTACTTGAAGTAATGAGGAATACAAACATAACTTCAGCGTTTACTTTGAAAAGGATGGAGTAGAAAGGTTGCTGTAATTATGCAAGGCGTTAGTGAGGCTGTAACTGAACTACAGTTTGGGTGTCCTGCAGAATGAGGTATTTCCATTGGAAGCAATTCAGAAGAGCTTCATTAGATTGATTCCATATTTGAAGTGTTTGTCTTATGAAGAGAAATTGAGCAGTTTAGGTCTATACTCTCGAGTTGATAAGAATGAAAGGAGATCTCATTGAGGTCTGTAAAATGCTAAACGTAATTGAAAGTGTAGCTGTGGAGTGGATATTTTTTCATGTGGCGCAATCTACAATAAGAGACTACAGTTTGAGAATCAAGAGATGGCAGGAAAGTGGAACAGAGGCCACGATGACATCAGTCATGATTGTATCCCATGGCGGAGCAGGATAGAAGAGTTGGATTCCTGACTGATGCTCCTTGTTCATATTCAGCTTTACGACTGTGTTACACAGTAATCGGAGAGGATTATGTATCAAACAGGAAGCAGGCTGTCCGGATAAATCAGTCTAACTCAGTTTGACAGAACGTCACCAGTGGAGTTACACAGTGACCAATGCTGGGTCCTCCACTATTTACAATCTATATCAATGATCAGGAGGATGGAACAGATATGGAGATACTGAGTTTGGTCATGTTGCTGTGATAAGCAAGAGATTAAATTATCAAGAGAGAGTGGAGGGTCGACAGATAGATACAGAGAGGTAAAGGCAATGGAGAATAATTTGGCAGCTGCAATATAACATGATATAATCTGTCATTTCATTTACAGGAATAATGGAAGGCAGTATGTTACTGAAATGGAGAGGTATTACAGAGATTCATGATACTGTGAACTGGGGGTGGGGGGGTTTCACTCAGACCCGTTCAGACACGGGTGGTTTTGCTCCATCCCTGATCGTCTGCTCCTTTTTGCTCCAAGTGACCCCATTGCTCTCCGTACACATGAAATGTTTTGAAGTGTTTGGTTGGTGATGGGGGCTGCTGTTATCAAACGTGTATCAAGGGGATGGTCTTTATCCAAGATACATTCATTCCTTTCTACATGGAGACCGAAGACGATGGGGATGGCAGCCTGCTTGTGAATGAAAAGGCTGTGGTTGCTGTCTGGACAGGAGTATTCACCAACATGATGTACTGTGATGAGCACGCTGCAAGATTAATACAGAGTGCTCCTTCAGTTTCTCTACCTCTCCCCATTGACATGGCTACTCCGCATATGCCATGTACACCATCGGGAATCCCATTATACTGGATACACCTGGCAGCTCCTGCTGAGGGAGAAACAATGTATTTACCTCATCCACCATATAGATCCTCCATCACTGAATGGTTACATTGATGGCAACATACTGGCAGATGATGGATATGTCACCCAGTCGTGTTTGAAAATTTCCAGAACATAGAAGCTGAATGAAACTGTGACCCTAACAGCCACTGGCAACACCATCCTCCCGCTGGTGTGATGCTGCAGGACGTGTTAAAGGAGGTGACCAGCTCCTTGTTCAGTCAGGGTCCCCTCACACTCTGCTCCAGGGTTAAGTGGAGCTTGGGAAGCTGTTCCTGGAAAATCCGGGTTGGACACAGCAGATCCCTTTCCCCACACACACTCACTGTGTGGTTTCAAAGCTTCCCCTCTCTGCAACCTCTGCTCCATTTGTTTTTCATTTTGCAGACCCAGATGTTGTAACTACAGTCCCATGCTCCATCCAAAGTTGAGTCTCCAAATCCTAAGGTCTCCCTGAATGTCTCAGGCAGCTCACAGCACAACCTCCAGCAAACCATCCCCAGCTGCTGCACTAACTTTACAATAACAGGAGTCAGTTAGAAACCCCTCGTCTATAAGTGTTGTGGACCAGACCAGATTCCTGCAAAATTTTTTAAGAAGGCCGCTTAGACTCAAACGTTTCCTTATTTTGAATATAGATGGGAAGTGTGCGTTCCAGATATGTTGTGACTGGTCAAATCACTCGACATTAAGCAAAATGTAATCTATTCAAATGCTTTAGTTAAAATACAATCAAAGAAAAGAAAAATTTGGGATGGATTATATGTTGGAACACTTACACAAACCGTAGATACCGTATCTTCTTGGTATACACTGCTTGGCACAAAGATATATTCAAATACAGATTCTTATGCAATTTTCTGATCCAGGAGAAATCAACATGAACAGGGATCTCAGAGAGAAAGGCAGCTAGGGATCATGTATTGAAACTACCAACCATTCTGGGACACGAACAGCTTCTGAATGCTGCAGCTAAAAACAAAACGAGGAAACTTGTTCTGAGAAGGCTGGCCACTGCCCTTCCATTGTTACAACCGTTTTAATAAAACCTAAAGGCTTTCTCAGTTATTTAGTTAAACTGTGTTCAGACAGCAGTTCTTCACCTCTGCCTTTAGAACCTCTCTTCAAAAACAACCTAAGAGAAAATAACCTTTTTACGGTGATAATAAACTCACAACTCCACATTTAATAAAATAATCCATCCAGAAACAAAGATGGATTAATTTTAGACCTCCTAATCTTCCTCTATTAGTAGACTGTAATGAATATATATTACATTGACTGTGAGCATACAAATGTTCACAACTTGATTCGATTTCAGTCATTTTACTCCTGCCACAGAATGTCTTTTGTCTTTCTTCATCCAAGTCTCCACAAAGTGTCAAAACTTACTTTTTCTCGCCCTGTCCACTTTATAATTTCAAATTGAATGGCAGCAAGAATAAGCTCAGTCGAAACAGACTGGTATTTTTCTCCCTAAACTTCTCCAAAGATTTTAAGATGTCACGATCCCATAAAGATTTGTCTCAGGTATATTATTCGCAGTTGAAATGCTGAAATGTTGTAACACCAACAATAAGCACAGGGCCCCCTTCCCCATTGTGGAATAAACCTGTTGATGTTTTCACTGGACACTCCAACCACACGTTACATAATGCAGCACCTCTCATCTCTCCAATACACCCTCTGAATGACATATCTCCTCATGTCTCAGCATAAAAGAATTACATGCTTCTGTACCACTTAATGCTCTAACCTCTTTACCTGCTACTCCTGGCCTATGCCAGTAAACCTTACTCTCACAGGTATATGTTTTAAGAAGATCTCACACATTCTTCTCAATCCCTCACAGAAAATAAACATTGATTTCTGAAACCAATCATCATCAGCAGCCATTTCAGTTTCTAAGCTTGCCATTGTTCCTCTCTGCTCTTCCACACGAGTTCTCACGACTGCAGGAAGTGAATTGTTGAACTTCTCCAAAATTAGAGACTCTCTCAGAGTGCCACAGGTTTGTTCTGTTTTTAATACCTTTTCCCCACCTTTCAAAATTACTTTGTTTGATTCTTTCAAACACAACGTGCGTTTAACCAGGGATGCTATTTTAGATTCCTGATACACTGTCTGTCGGTTTTTGGCACAAGCTCGTATGCACTTCAGATGGCCTTCCTCCGATAGGGAATGCAAATACCTATCAGCTTTGTTTGGAGAAACTAAATCCACATGTTCTCTGGCCACTGCACTTGTTTAGCCACTTTCTGAAATGAATTTAAAAAGGCTCCCCCATCATTCTCATCAAATTTAGATAATGCCTGGATGTAATTAAACAGATCCTGATCAGGCCTTTGGCTACCATAGGGTTGCTCAACCTCACTATCCTCCAATGAAAATCCATACAAAATGAAGAGGAATTTAGAATAACTTAACTATTGGAAACCTTTACCGAATAATGGATACAGTACGTTCTACAAATGAACTATCAATCTATTAACATCACCTAAACACACCCCTTGGCAAAAAGGAACATTCAGACATGCATTCTTGCATACAGTTCTCCAATTCAGGAGGAAACACCATCAAGTGAGGCTTTAGAGAGAGTAGCAGCTCGGGATAATTTACTAAAACTTCCAACCCCTCTGGGATCCCAAGCACCCGGTGATTGTTACAGCTACAAGAAAAAACAAACTAGAAAGCCTGGTCTGTGCGAGCTGGCCATTGTTACTACTAATTATTAAAAACCATAAACGCCCCGTAAGTTATTTACTTGAGCCGTTTTCAGTCGGCAGTTTGGCCTTTAAGATCTCTTACTAAAAAAATGAGAAACTAACGTTTTATTTAAAAAGTAACAGCATTGCCACACAATTTAGATGCCTGGTCCTTTACTCAATGAGCTTCCCCGTGTTACTGAACGCAAGGTGCCCTGAGTGGGGCAAACACAGGCACAGACCAAGTAACAAGGATGTGTCTTATAACTTTTGAAACACACCTGTCTATGAACCATCACACGGGACTTACCGGGAAGGGAACAACAGCTTGAAAAAACACCATTTCAGTATTTCTGAGCTACACAATGCCAGCACTCGATACACTCGAGAGACAAAACCCAAGGCAAGGGAAAGATACAGAGGGACAGAGAGATTCACATTAAAGACAGAAACAGACAGTTAATTAACTGAAAAGATGTTGTGGAAATATGTGGAAAAAGGCAGGGCAGTGGGACTAACTGAGGAAGTGAGATCTTCGTGAGTAAAATTACATGAATGAGAACATTGAATAAAGGCATTATCAGATCAGTGGAAATGGTTTGTTACATCAAGTTCTGAATCTACTTTACTGACCACCACAAACAAACATAAACTGGGACAAGATGACAGCACAGCATGGAGAGCTGTGCAGACCATGCTAGTGTGTTGCTCAGTCAACTGCACTATCTGCCCAGCATGAGAGTATTGCAAACTTTGCTACCATATGCTAACTATCCTCGCATCAGATTACTGCCTGCAATGGGAAGGCTTCGTGTGTGTGTGTATGTGTGTGTGTGGTTGAATGCGAAACTCATTGTTTGAGAAGGAACGCACATGGAGGAAATAATGTTAAATAAGAACAACTGTCAGGCTTTTTATTTATCAACAGAGAGAACGAGGGAAGTTTCATGGACAGATGAATATAACGTGTTTGAGAATGTTAAAGTAAAGTCATTGCCAGACACAACAGCAATATACATCTGCGTGCACATGAATGACTGATGGATGAGAGTTTGGTGTGAGGTGGAATCAGATTTGCTTCGGCAGATTTGAAGACGGGAGTGTCAGCAGCAGATTATTGGCTTCATTAAGCCTGTACTTCATAGCTCAAGCTTCAAACAGCAGATGGAATAAACCAGTGAGATATATTCTGGAGTAGTGAGCATTTCAAGTTCGAAATGTTCAGGGCATGGTGTCAAGAATCAGCTCATAGTCAAAGGGATCTCCCACAGTTGTGACTTGTTTGCTTCAGCTGCAGATATTGGCCAAGGATGGGATGGAAGCAGTGGAAGGAAGTGGAGTTTGTAACCAGGACAGTAGACGGTGACCTCTATGCTCTTAACAGCAAAGATATTGATACAATGCATTGTGGTTCTCCCCTGAAACTGAATAGATCAACATAGAGACCCCTGAGGGACACTGCCAGAGCAGAGAAGGAGGCAGTAATTGAACACGTTCATTAATGTAGTTAGAAGTGGTCTGTAGAGTGAATATCTGGATTGAAAGATTCAACAGGAACAATAATAGTGACAAGATGTGTAGACTATATGAAATAACCATAATACAGTCATAACTGGTTTATACAAAACAAAATCTGGACAGTGACACTTACCAGGAACACCAACGATAGCCAGGACGGGATAATAAAAGTATTGAATAATGAGAAGAGCGTAATAGATCCGCGATGATAATAACCACCAATAAAATGCAGAAAGATACCAAACATAATCAGATAAGCTCCTGTATAATGTTGGAATATTCCTGTTTAATGTTCTCAGATCCTGATCCATTGTTTGAATATTCCAGTCGAATGTTCTCAAATTCTGATCCATTGTTGGCACATTTCAGTCTCATGTTCTCAGATGCTGATCTCTCCTCCCCCTCTCTCTGGATCTGCTGATCCCTGTCAGTGCTGTCGGTGATGCTGCCGCTCATGTTATGGGATAACACATTGAACGGAGTCCATTTATCATTAAAAGATGGAAACCCTCCACTGGCTTAATTAGAATCCATGGAGATTGGCATGAATCGCACTTACTGAACAAATAGGCTCAGTTAACCTGTTCAAAACATCACTTTTCATTTACTGGTTTTGGATGGAACGGATGAGGGTTGCTGAGGAATGGATCATAAATCTTCAAATATTTTAAATCTTTTTATTAACTTGTATATGAGAGTATTAACAAGACACTGCAGGGGTCTATATATGTTCCACTCTGTTTATGAAAGGAAGCAGTTATAAAATAACAGATCGGCTACATAAAGAAAATTCGGGTGATCAAGTTTCTCGATACTTGAGTATTTCAAGTTAGAAATGTTAACGCCATAGTGTCAAGAATCAGCTCATAGTCAAAGGGATCTCCCACAGTTGTGACTTGTCTGCTTCAGCTGCAGATATTGGCCAAGGATGGGATGCAAAGTACACAAAGTACGGTACTTATTGACCAGTGTGCGGCCACTCCTGGTTTTAATGCCCTGTAGTCAAATCCTTTCATAACCTTGAAACAGAGCATTGAGACTGCTGCTCAGGAACAGGCCGAAGCAATTCTGTCCCTATGGGACTCTTACAGAGGGATAAGAGAAGGTCATTCAGCCCATATTAGCCTGTTGCTACTTAAACAGGTGGAAATCTAGAATATTGGCACATTTTGCCGAAAGAATCATTCAAAACGAAGAGATGCATCGCTGCAGCTGTATGAAGTGTTACTGAGAGGGCACCTGGAGTACATTGTGTTGGTTGTGTTCTGTAACTGAGAAAGGATGGACCTCCATCAGATGCAGTTTAATGGCTGCTCGTAATCCATAGGTTGCTGTGTCAGTTAATGTCTCAGATCTGTTACACAGGGACAGGAGGAGGCCATGAAGCCTCTTGAGTCTATTTCGGAGGGCCAAGAGGAGGTCATTCAGCCTCTCCAGTCTATTACAGAGGGACAGGAGGAGCCTATTCAGCCTCTCGAGCCTGTTACAGAGGGGCAGGAATTGTTTATTTAACATTCAAGTCTGTTACACATAAATATTAGTTTTAACCTGGTTGTGGAACAGGAAAGACCTGATGTAAACATTAAAGTTCTAATTTTGAATAAGGCCAATTTTGAAAGTGTTAGGTGAGCCCTGTGAAAGGTTTATTGGGATACCCTATTCGCAGGTAAAGGGAAATTGGAAAATGCAAGGCCATCAAAACTTGGTTTCAGAGAGTCCAGAGCCAACGTGTTCCCATTAGTGAGAGGGGCAAGGCTGGTGGGTGGGTGCAGGGAGTGCTGGATGGCTTGATATATTGATGCTCTGGTCAAGGTAAGGAAGGAGGCATATGTCAGGTAAACAGAGCTGAGATGAAGTGAATCCCGAGAGGAGTATAAGGGCAGTAAGTGTATAGTCAACAGGGAAATCGGGCCAGAAAAATGTGGACATGAGATGGCTTTAGAAATAGGGTTAACGAGGCATTGAAGCAACTCTACACATCCTTTCATTGCAAAATATTAACTAGGGAGAGAATAGGGCACCTTAAAGATCAGTAAGGCTACCTGTGTGTGGAACCATAGGAGATGGAAGGGATACTAAACAAGTATGTTTCCTAGTATTTAATGTAGAAGAGGTTGCAAGAGCGAGAGAATGAAGAAATATATGTGATATCTTGAAAAGTATCTATATTGCAAGGAGATCTTTGACATTTTAAAACACGTAAAGGTTAACAAATCCCTGGGACCTGATCATTTGTATACCAGAATATTGTGGGAAGCTAGGAAAGAAATTGCTCAGACTTTTGCTGATATATCTGTAACATTGAGTTCCACAGGTGAGGTAGCAAAAGACTGGAGGTTTGCTAACATAATGTCATTATTTCAGAAGTTAAGGAAAGCCCAGGTAACTATAGATCCGTGAGCCTGACGTCAATGGTGATTAAATTGTTGGAGGGGATTTTGAGGGAAACGATGTAAATGCCTTTGGAAAGACAAGGACAGAAGAGGGCTTTGTACATTGGAGATCACGTCTCACTGACTCGGTGGGATTTTTTGACGAATTGATGATGATGATTGATGAAGGCAGGACAGTGGATGTTGTCTTCGTGGAGTTCAGTAAGAAAACCAAAATGTTCTACATGGTAGACTGGTTAGCAAGGTTAGACTTCCTGGGATCCAGGGAGAACTCACCATTTAGGTCCAAACTTTTCTTGAATATCGGAGACAGGCCGTGACAGTGGACATTTGTTCATTAAACGTGGAGACCAGTGACGTGTCACAAAGATCAATAGTGGGTCCACTGCCTTTTGTCACTTACACAAATCATTTGCACTTGAGTATATGAAGTATGATCAGTAAGTTTGTAGATAATAACAAATTTGGTGATGTCGTCGACAGTGAAGAATGATCTCTCAGAATATAATGGGAACCTAATTAGGTGAGCTGAGGAGTGAGAGATGGAGTTTAATTTAGATAAATGTGAGGTGTTGCATTTTGGCAAGAAAAGTCAGGGCCAGACATATAGGTAGGATCCTGTCGAAAGTTGCCAATCAAGGAGAACTCCATAGAAATTATAGAATCCCTACAATTAGGAAACAGGATTTTCGGCCCATCGAGGCCACACCGTCCCTCAAAACAGTATCCCACTGGACAAACCCCTACCCTATCCCTCTCAGCCTGCATTTCCCATGGCTAATGCACCTTGCCCTCACAGCCAAGGGTACTATGCATAATTTAGCATGGCCAACCTACCCTTATCTGTATATCATTATACTGTCGGAGGGAAACATAGCATCCGGAGGAAACTTACACAGACACGGGGAGAATGTGCAAACTCCACACAGCCAGTCATTCAAGGATGGAATTGAACCCCGATCGCTGCCCTGTGAGGCACCTTGTGCTGAAGGTTCTCCGCTACTTGAAAGTGCCGTCACAGGTCGGCAGCGCAGTGATGAAGGCACTCGGTGTTCTCCCCTTTATTGGTGCGTGCTTTGAGTTGAAGCGTTCGCATGACATGTTGCATCTCTACAGGACATTGGTTTGGCCACTTTTGTAATATTGCCTTTAATTCTGGTCAACCTGCTGTCGGAAAGATGTTGTCAGACTTGAAACGGTGCAGAAGAGATTTAAAAGAATGTTGTAGGTGTTGGAGGGTTAGAGTCACAGGGAGCGTTTGAATAGGCTGGGACTATTTTCAAGTGTTGAGGCTGAGGGTGGACCTTAGAGAAGTTTATAAAATCAGGAGGGGCACATAAAAAGTAAACATTCAATGTATTTTCCCAGGATAGACAATTCCAAATATAGAATATAAAGGCTTAAGGTGAGAGGAGAAAGGTTGAAAAAGGGACGTGGGGACAACATTTTCACATAGAGTCTGCTGCGTGTATGGATTGAACAGCCAAAAGAGGTGGTGGAGGCACGCACAGTTACACCATTTAAAAGGCATTTGGATGCATACATGCATGGAAAGTGTTTAGAGGGAGATGGGCCAAGTGCTGGCAAGGGGGACGAAATTAATTTAGGATATTTGGTTGGTATACATGACCAGACCGAACGATCTTTTTCCATCTTATACATCTCTGAGAGTCTATTGACTCTTGAGTGTTTAACACGGGAACAGGAGGAGGCTATTCAGCTTCTGAATTCTGTCAGTCAGCTGGTTTGCTCAATTACTGACAGTAAAATACAAAAACAAATCATTCAGATTTTGATGGTGTTTTACAAAAACAGAAGAAAGGCTTTAGGTCAAGAAAAGCTGGAAAGAATGTGAAGAGGCCATTCAGTCCCTCACCTCCATTCCACAGGAGCAGCGGGTAAACACAGAGCTTTTGGAGCCTGTTACTCAGGAGCAGGAGGAGGACATCTACTTTCACAAAACCTCAATTAGGAGGCAGTCACTCAACTGCTCGAAACTGGGACACAGGGATATCTGGAGGCTAGTGGGGTCCGAGGATCCTGTTACGCAGGAACAGGAGGAGGGGACTCACTCCCCACCAGTATGAGACACTGGGAGAGAAAGGAAGTTTGCTTGGAATAAACACAAATATATGAATAAGTTGCATTCGTGGTCCACACAATCCTGCCCCACCATTCACTCAGACCACGGCTGATCTGATTGTGATTCCCTCATTCCACTTTACGGAGACTGTCCTCTCTGCAGCTCCATTTGTTGGTCATGTTGCAGACCCAGATGCTGCAACAACAGTCACCATGACTCATCCAGAGGTTCGGGTCTAACCGGATGAGTCTGCATTTGAAAGGTCCAATAACAAGAATGAAAACATAAAATAAAGGTATAGCCAGATGTTTAGTTCGCTCACATTCGCAATCCAACTCATAACCAGCCTGTCCATTACACTTTCAGTATGGAGCACTGTGAAGATATGGCAAGCGTACTGCAGAATACAACCCAGCAATGTACAGAATGGAACTCTGTGCAGCCCACACCAATACTTGATCTATAATCATGGGCTACATGCCCAGCTTGGGGAGCTGTGCAGTCCGCACTGGTTCAGTCATATCTCAACCCAGGCTGTTGCATTGTTCGGTAGCACTGTGTTAGATCACTGCCCAGTGTGGGGAAACTTTCAGCCAATGTTGGAAGTGACAGGATGTGCAGCTCCCATCCATTTACAGCTCCATATCTCCACTGTGCCTTGACAAGGGGTGCCACGGATGTGAAAATCACTGCGATGTAGAGATGTAAATGGAAACAGTTTAAATACCAATAGTTCTGATTATGGCGAGTATCACACCAGTCTAGAAAGTTGAAATAACTGAGATAATATAAAGTGAGGTTTTGTGAATGGTGCAAAATATTTCGACGGGGATGGTAATGTTATAGTGGTTGCACTGTAAGCCTCCAAATCAGCAATGTGAATTAGAGGAAGAAATATGCAGGAGACTGGGGAGACTTGCAGGAATAATAGGGATGTTATAAGAGGTGATTTCAATTTTCCTAACATAAACTGGGGCTTCCAGATCGTTAAGAACTTAGATGGAACGTAATTATTTAAGTGTGTTCAGGAAGGTTTCCACAATTAATATATAGAATAACCTACTTGGAAGGGACAAACTCGACCTACTGTTGGGAAATAGGGCAGGACAGGTGAAGGAGATAAAGTGGGGGAGCATTTTGGGAAAAGTGGCTAGAGTTGTTTTAATTTTAAAATAGTTATGGGAGGGACAAAATTGTTCCACAGATTCAGGTTCTAAATTGTGGCAAGGGGTATGTTGTTGGAGTTAGACAGGGGGTTGCAGGGGATGATTGGAGTAGTTTGTTTCAAGGTAAAAGGACCTTGAGCAAGTGGGAGGGTTTAAATGTGAGATAACTCGAGTTCAAGGTTTCCATTTTCCTGGGAGGGTAAAGGGAAGTGAGACTGGAAGAGAGAACCCTGGATGTCAAGAGAAATTTTGGCTCTGACCAGAAAAAAAGGAGGCGTGGCTCAGGTTCAGGCAGCTCATATCAAGGGAATCCCTGGAGGTATACAGGGGATAGAGGAGTTTACTGAAGAAGGAAATCAGCAAGGTGAGAAGGGAATATGGGATAGTCTTGGCTGAGAAATTTAGAGTGAATCCACATTCAGTATATAAAGATAAAAACAACTAAAGAGCGAATAAGATGCTTTAAAATCCAAAACAGGCATGCATGTGTAAAACCTCAAAAGATGGGTGAAATCCTCAACCCTCTGTGTTTACCATGAAGAAAGACATGAAGCCCTGTGGCATTTAGGAGGTTAGTTGTCATATCTTGCTACTGTCCATATCACAGTAGAGTTGCTGTTGGATATATTAGAATGCACAAAGTCAGACAAATCCTATGGTCCTGACGAGATATATCCAAGAGCACTGCAAGAGATGAGAGAAAAAGCTTAGGGGCCAAGGTGCCAGAAGTCTGGGCGGTAGCAAATATTGTGCCCTTATTCAAGAATGCCTGCATAGAAAAGCCTGGGAAATATAGACCAGTAAGCTTCACGCCTGTTTTCACTAAACAATTTGAGAAGCTTCTGAGAGATAAAATGTGCATGCATTTGGAAATACAGGGCTTGACTTGGAGCAGTCAGCATGGCTTTGTGCGTGGCGGATCATGCCGTAAAAAGTTTGTTATAGATTTTGAGGAAGTGACCAGGAACGTTGACGAGGGCAGGGTGGTGGACATAATCTGTATGGATTTCAGTAAGGCCTTTGATAAGGTTCCACATGGTAGGCCGCTCTAGAAGGTTAGATCGCATGGACTCTAAGGTGAATTGGCAAATTGGCGACACAATTGGCTTGACGTTATGGTGGAGGTATGCTTGTCGGACTGGAAGCCTGTGACAATTGGAATACCTCAGGGATCGGTGCTGGGCCCATTGCTGTTTGTTATCTATAGCAATGATTTGGACCAGAGTACACAACGCAAGGTTACTAAGTTTGCACTTGACACTAAAATTAGAGGCATCATTTACAGCCAGGAATGTTATCAGAAATTGCAGCAGTACCCTGACCAGCTGAGAAAGTGGACTGAGAATTGGCAATTGGAGGTTAATATAGATAAGTGCGACGTCTTGCATTTGGAAAGTCAAATCCAGGTAAGAGTTTAATGATGAAAGAGAGGGCCTTAAGGAGTGTAGTGGAACAAAAGGACGTTGGGGATCAGGTGTACGGTTGTCTGAAATTTGAGTCACAAATACACAGGACAGTGAAGAAGGCTGTTGGCACATTGGCCTTCGTCAGCGCATTGAGTATAGACATTGGGACGTTATGTTGCAGTTGTACAGGATGTTGGTAAGGCTGCAGTTGGAGTATTGTGTTCAGTTTTGCTCACCTTGCTCTAGAAAGGATTTTATTGAACTAGAAAAAATGTAGAAGAAATTTAGAAAGATGTCTCCTGGGCTCAAGGGTCTGAGTAATCGGGAGAAGTTGGACAGGTTAGAACTTATTTCTTTACAGCGTACAAAACTGAAGGGGTTCTTATGGACGTATGGCTCTTATCAAATCATGAGAGGCGTGCATAGGAGTGAATACTTCAATTTGTTTGCAAGGTTGGGGCATCGAAGACTAGATGACATCCGTTAATGTTTGGGGAGGAAAAAATAAAAAGGAACCTGAGGGTCAACTTTTTTACACAGGGTGTGGTACGCATATGGACTGAGCTGCCAGTGAAAGTGATTGAAGTTTGTACAATAACAACATTGAAAAGACATTTGGACAAATACACAGATAGGAAAGGATTAGATGGATACAGAGCAAAGGCAGGGAAATAGCAGATTGGCAGATAAGCGGCAATTACAGCATGGTTTGTTGACGGAGCATGTCGGGCGTTTTGGAGGGGCTAGTACAGAGGGAGAACATTCTCTTTCCAGAGGGAGCCACACTACTAGACCCATGGTCTGAATTCACCACCCAGCTCAGCGCAGTATCTGAGGTCTGAAGAAATGTCAAGTAATACAGGACAAACATCAATAACCTTCCCTGCTCTTTCAGGATAAGTGTCACTGTATTCTCTCTGCTCCCTCACACTCACTGTATATCTGTGATCGCACCTAACCCCGAACAAGGCTCATGGTCCCCCACTCTCACGACTGCATGCAACGCTTACTCTCTCTCTCTCTCTCTCTCTATCACTCGCCTTTGCAAAACATCCCACACAGTTATAGAATATTCTGGAGAATGCCGATTATGGAATGTTCCAGATAATGTTCCAAGTAATTCCCAGTTTCAGGAAAATGGCAGTGTCCCAGTGTGTAACACATAAGAGGAAGGAGTAGAGAAGTACGTTTTTCAAATCACACACAGTTCGAACCATGTGGAGGACATTCAGCCCTTCAAACGTGCTCTGGCATTTAATAAGGTCCCGCTGAACTGATGGTCTTCTCAGCTCCATGTTACGGGAACTTTCAGTCATTCAACCCCCTGGGTTCCTGTCATTGGCCAAACAGCACTCAGGCACTTTTACCCCGGTTTTTTTCAACCGCCTGCTTGAGGGCATTTCCCATGCGGACAGAACCTCCTAACAATATGTTCCATCATGTTTATACTTTCATGCAACGGTCAGCATGCTTTACACAGACCAAACAAAAATCTACACTTACTTTGTGGTTATAGATATCCAATCACACTTAGTAATTCTGGTTATTTCACTTGACTCACTTTAATGATATTAAACCAAAAACAGCTTCTAAACACGTCTTCTTATAAAATACAATTTCGAGCAGAGAATATTTTTACCCTCAGCCGTTATCTTGACCGTTATCTGAATTGTACCACTTTACTTGTTATGAATATTTCTCTTACCCTTTGTCTGTGCCTGTTTCTGTCTGTTTACAGTTATACTGTCTCCCACTCAGTTGGCTGGACGGCCGGTTTGTGATGCAGAGGGAGGCCAACAGCGCAGGCTCAGTTCCCCCACGCCGAGAGAGGTTACCATGAAGGGGACACTTTCTCAGCCTCACCCCATCACCCGAGATGTGGTGATCCTCAGGATAAACCACCATGAGTGGTCTCTGCGATGAGAGGACTTTGGGACTGCATTCTATCAATATTAGCATTTTAATTTTAAAAAGTATTTTTATTGAAAAAGAATTTTTTAATATTATAATAAACCAATAACAACACAACTCAAATAACTGAACAAAATTACATCGAATTGCATGTATGTACAAAACAAGTTAAAATGCTACACAGACAGAAGAAAAACAAAACTAAACAATAAATGATGAATAAATAATACAGCTCAGCATAACAAAACGATACCTATCGTTCATCAAGAGCATTAACTGATATATATTTTTATGTTCATGGTTCTTCATCACTGGATATTAGATTCATTAGACAATATCGTCATGGCTATATAAAAACCCTTCTTGGAGTGGCAGATAACCCTTTATCGCCATAATCCAAAAAGGGCCTCCATGTCTCATACAAATCTCTGGGTTTTTTTTGGTGCACCATACCAGTGAGAAACTCGAAAGGGCTATTCTCCATGCAGAACTGACGACGACCCAACAGACTATTTTTCCTAGCACGGAAAGTACATAAAGCAAGGATATAGTTTTTTTTCCCATGTTCATCTGTGGAAACTACCCTGGGCAGACCCAGGAAAACAAAAACCAGGTCCATCTCCAATTCAGTCCTCAATACCCACTCTATCACACCTACCACAGTGCTCCAATGTAGATGAATCCTGCAACAGGACCATAAGCAATGAGTAAGTGTGCCTGTAGTCATTCTGCATTTAGGACATGCTGAAGGTAATACCACTTTGCATTTTGAGAGACAATTTGGAGTCAGGTAGACCCTATGAAGAATTTTGAACTGTATGGACTGGGTCCTACTTCAGACCAAAATCCTTCAGCATTTTCACAAATATCCTCCCATGTCTCCGAAGTGTTCTGAACCGCAACTCTCCATCGCAGACATCACAAAGTTGCACAGTGTCGTCTGAGGGGACACACTCCAACTAATGATAAAGGGTAATGACAGTGAGTGTATTCTAATCAATAAGCACCCTCTTCCCTTTATCGGATCTGTAAGAGTCTGTTAAAAAATGTCTGATCTGGAAAAGAAAATACAGAAGAAGTCTCTACTCGGTAGTCCATGCGAGTTATTTGATCAAATGACATCATTGTTTCTCCATCAAATAACACGTGGTGGCTCAATTGTGAGCATTGCTGCCTTTGGTTCTGGTCTTGGCTGACTGGCTGCGTGGAGTTAAGATTCTCGCTGTGTCTGTGTGGGTTTCCTCCCACAGTCCAAAGATGTGCAGGTTAGATGAATTAGCCATTGATAAATCGCCCAGAGTGTTCAGGGATGTGTAGGTTTGGGCACTTGTCCGGGTAAGTATGGGGTTGTAGGGGAATGGGTCTGGGTGGACTACTTTTCAGAGGGTCGAAGTGGACTTGCTGGACCCAAGGACCTGTATCCACACTGTAGGGATTCTACTAATTCTAAATCATTTAAGCCAGGCACACCCCTTGCTGCCCACAGTTTTAACCTGGAATCCATTATACCCGGATGACAACCCAGTATACCAATTATAGGGGTAAGAAACATGGTTTTGGCTGTATTGCCCTCAATCTGACACATTGTCATTCATGCTTTAACAGTATTGATAATTATTGGGTTATGATAATACTTCTTAAATGTTGTCACTTTAGCTAAGAAAAACAGACTAATCAGGCTTCAGTTTGTCTGAGAGGGTTCAATATCTCACAGTATTGACACCCAGTCCTCAGCATCCCAGGCAATAACATGGGATAAAAAAATATCTTAATTGATAGCTTTTATCTGGGAGATCTACTCCCCACAATCGGTGGGGTAGTTGCAATCTGGTTAGCTTGATAAAGAGTCGCTTATGGTGCCAAATAAAAGAGATAAACCAGCCATAAAGTCTCTGAAATGTCTGTCTGGGAAACACCAAAGGAATCATTCACACGAGGTATAGTACATGAGGAAGAACATTCATTTTAAGAACCAATATCCGACCTAACCAGGATATTGCATTTGCCTCCCATCTTTGAAGGACTTGTTTAATTTTGTTAAACAAATGGACATAGTTCACGTTAAATAAATGATCAAAGACGGATGTAATGAATTTACCGAAATAAGGAAAACCTACCCAACCTACCCCCCGTGACCATGTAAAAGGAAACCAGGCTTTGCCCTCAACATCACGTATTTCCCCAAGATTTCCCATAGGCATGGCCTCCAACTTTGTAAAATTAATCTTAAAGCCCGAAAAGGTGACAAGTGAATTAATACATTGCATCACGTGAGCTGCCGAAATTGCGGGATTTGACAAAAACATAAGACCATCTGCATACAACATAATCTTATGTGACTTTTATCCCACTTCTGAGGCAGGTCTGTTGGGGTAATATTCCCTATTGCGCAGGATGCCGCCGAATCTTACATTGTTGCAGGATTGTGGAGGAGATCAACCTTCGTGTGCCATTTCTGCGGGTTAAAGAAGAAAATAAAATCCTTACTTGTGAGGTAGATCTGCCTCCAGACATCCACCAGCTCTCGTTCTGCACACAAAGCCACTAACTGCTTACATTATAACGAGGGTATTGGGGGTCCTTTGGACATTCTGTCCACCGTGGGGCCATAAGACAGTCGAAATCTCCTTCTACAATAACGTGACACGATGCAAGATAACTGAATTTGGGAAATGCATCTACGAAAAGTTTAAGAGGGTGCACCGGGTGGCAATAAACATTCAAAATACTGTATTTATCTCAGAGTTCAAGGCATTAAGGGTTATGATCCTTCCAGGGGTGTTTAATATAATCTAGTAATTTAAATGGAAGATTCTTCCTATCCATTACGATTTCCCCCCCCCCCCCACACTTAGTATTAAAACATTAGAAATAAACCGAATCAACCCCACGCTCTAATGTCAAATGTTCTTGTCATCAAGGTGCATCTCCTGCAATAGGACAACATTCACCCTCTTTTTTTTAAGACGAGAAAGTACATTTTTCCTCTTGACTGGCAGATGGCTCCCCTTAATGTTCCAGGTGCACCATTTAAGCACATCGTTATCCATAACACACTGTAGCAACATTTGGACTCTAAAGAATTTAATATCGAATTACACATTGCTGAGCATTAATGACAAAAGACTCATCTGTACAAACTAAAACTACTGCAACTAACAAGCTCTCAAAACTTTCCAAAGTTAAAAACATAAAAAAAAACGAAACAAAATCCAAAGTACCACTGGCACTTGATAGAGTTTTCACTCCCCCGCCCCTCCCCCTGCCCAATGCGGACTCTTACATATCACAAAACGTTGTCTTCTGCCCGCTTCAAATATGGCATCCAGGGCAATTAATAACAATTAATAGGTGTGCACTTAGTCATCACAACTACATTTGTAACTAGCTACAGCTTGAGATACACCCCAGACACAAGCAAGGAAAGAGAAAAAGAGTAGTCATAGTATGAAGAAGTTAGAAGTGAGTACTGTACCAATCCCCGACTATAATTTAACACTGGTTAATACCAGAAAAATCCAACAAAATTTCTTTCAGAGAGAAACATGATTATCTCAACATCCAACTTACTTTAAAATGTCCACAAAGTTTTTGCTTTCTCTGGAGAGTGAGACAAGTTCATTGATCCATTCAAAGTAATACGAAGCACCGTTGGCTACCGTAAGGAATACTGAATCCTGAGTTCCTTTACTCTTCTCTTGACGTCATCACAATATTTTCTTTTCTGAATCTCCGCCGCTAAAAATTCCTGAAAAAACAGATTCCTGGACCTCACACGAATTAAAGCCATCGGAATACACAATGAGTTTCCATCAGTCTTCCATCAGTTTTGAATTATATTCCTGGATGTTCTGGAGCATTGTCATTTGGTACTACTGTCTACATTTTCCCCCACATCGCGCATTCCTGCTAATCCCCGATAATCCTCGACTCCATTGTTATTTATGAACCTTCTGTCTATGCCTCAAAAATATTCAGTATCTCTGCCTCCAATGCTCTGCGGGGAAGAGAGTTACAAAGACCCACAATACTGAGAAAACAAAAATAAAACACAAGCTCTGAGTGTGAGATTAATTTTGCTTGTCTCCTTGTCTGAGGAAGAATATAATTACATTGGAAGTAGTTCGGAGATGTTTCATTTCACGTATTCCAGGAATGAGCACCTTATATGATGAAGGCTTTAACAGGTTACTCTTGGAAAGAGAGGTGATCTTATTGAAACAGACAAGACCTAGAGGAGAGTGGATCAGATAGATACCCACTTGTATAGTCCAAATTTATTGTTATTTTTTAACAGAATCTCTTCAGTGTGGAGGAACGATATCCCATCCATTACGTCCGCACTGACCCTCCGAACAGCATCCCCCACAGACCTGACCCCGCTTCCCTATCCATGTAACCCTGCATTTCCCCTGACTAACCTACATAACCTACACATCCCTGGACACTATGGGAAATTTAGCATGGCCAATCCACTCTAAGTTGCATACCTTTGGACTGTAGGGGGAAATAGGAGCATTGTGAGGAAACACACACCGATACCTACAAAGAGAATGCTCAAACTCCACACAGAGCATCGCCCGAGGTTGGAATTGAACCCAGTCCTTGGTGATGGGAGGTAGCAGTGCTAACCACAGATCCACCATGCACATCCATTAGTTCTTTTAGTTAATTGTGGCTGACTAAGGAAATGTGCCTGACTTGTTCCTGCCACTGAACCTGACCCAGTCTGAGATCTTTATGATCGGCAATATCACCAACCTGGTTACATTTAAAATTTGTTGGGGTAAGTGGAGGAGTGGGACTAGAAAAAGAAACAGTGGCTCCCTCTAATCTCAGTCAGAGCAGGAATTAGGAGAAATTGACCAAGTGGAATTTCACTCAAGCGGGAATTCTCTTTCCCAGAAGTTTGGGATGGCTGAATCTTTATATTATATTGAGCTTGATTTCACCTGATTGCCCATAGACAGGTGAATCAGGGATAATGGCACATGGAGAGAGAAGTGTAGCTGGGACCACAATGAGATGAGCATGACCTTATTTACTGGTGGAGTACTGTCAAAGGGCCGAATGGCGCCCTCGTGTCCCTCAGCCCTGTGTTCTGATGTTCCATTCAGCCCTTCAGACCTGCTACACAGGGGCAGATCGAGGCCACTCCGATGGTTAGGTGTAGTTTCAGAAATGTACTTGGAAAATCCAGGCTGGGTCAGGAACCGACCCCCGCCCCCAATCCCTCATTCCAGGCTTCCCCTCTCTGTAACTTCTGCTCCAGATGTTGGTCATGTTACAGACCCAGATTCACTGGGAATATAGCCCCCATACTCCACCCATGGTTAACCCAAACAAATCATCTGCTCTCCCTGAATGCAACATTGAACAACACAACTTCCAGGAAAATACTCAGTTACTTTCCAAAAGCATAACATGTAAAATTAATACATAGGAACAAGAGTAGGCCGTTCTGCCCGTCAAGCTCGCCCTGTCATTTAATAAGAACATGGCTGATCTACTCCAGGTCACAACTTCACATTCTTGCCGACTCCTATATCCCTCCACACCTCTCTGGGTTAGGGAATTCCAGACATTTACTATATTCTGAGAGAAGATATCACTTTGCATCTCAGATTGAAATCGATACTCCTTATTCGGTATCTTCATCCTCGAGTGCGACACTCTGCTCAGGAATGGGAGCAGCTTCTCAACATCTACCTTCTGAAGCCCTTTCTGTGTCTTGTATATTTCAGCAGTATCACTCTTCATTCATTTAACTCTCAATGAATTATCACCTCACCATTATAGAGGTTCTCAATAACTCAACCTTTTCATCCCAGGAAGCTGCCTAATTTCCCAACCTAGTTACTTGCTGCATCAGCATGCTGACGTTATGTTTCATACACAGGAAGACTCCAATCTCCTTGTCCTGCTCCTTTTTTGGGAGTGCTCTCCGTTAAATAACAGCCTGCCTTTTGATTCTCAGTGTCATCCACAAACTCGGATGTATGTTGCACACAACCCCCTCCTTTAGTCTGTCAGTATAAATTGTAAATAACTGATGCCATCGGACTGATATGTGTGGTTCTCCAGCAGATACACATTTATCATAAAGATCCATTAATCCTGACTCTCCGATTTCTATGCGTTAACCAATCACCATCGCATGTTAATACATTATCCGTCATCCTACGACCTTCTGGCTTGAGTAAGGACTTTTATTTGGTAATACCCTGTGGAAAATCTCTGGAAAGCCTCTTGTCTACCAGACTCCCCCCATATCAAATCCGCTTGTTACATTTTCAGGCATCTCCAGAAAAACTTTGCATGATCTTACAGGGCAAAATATAATTTTCTTTTCACAAAACCACACTGACTCTGTGTGAAGCTTTCCTAAATGTCCATGCTGGCCAGGCTTTCCAAATTATACTAGCCCCATCTGCTTTCATTTGGCCCATATGCCTCTAAATGTTTCCCATTCATATGTTTGTCCAAATGAGTTTTAAATGTTGCAGCTGAACATGAATCTACCACTCTTCCTCTGGCAGCTTGTTCCATACCCACACCACCCTCTGTGTTAAAACATTGCCTCCTCGTCCATTTTAAATCTTCCCCCTTTCACCTGAAACCAATGCCTTCTATGGTTGAACTCTCCGTCCTGTGGAAAAACCCTTGGATATCCACCCGATACATACCTCTGACGATTTCATAAACTTCTATAATATCGGCCCACAACCTTCTACACTCCATCTGATACTAACTTTGAGGACAAGCATTTAAAGATAAGTGCTGCAAATTTGAAACTATATTAAACATGACAGGAAACAATACTCAGCACAAACTTCATACTGTTATTTGTCTTTCTCCATATTACAATACTGAAGCAGCATGAAACACTTACGAGTGCCAATAAGATGTCAAGCACCTAAATTTATTTGTCTAAAGGGGGTTATGATCTCGAAAATGAAAACGATCTATGGCCAGATCTATATAATACCATATAGTCAACATTCCCCCTCCTGGCCTCCCTATGGCCTTGTCTGTTTGTGCCTTCTTTATCTTGCACTCAATGGAGAGAACCCCTTTCCCCCAGTTACATCTTAAGTTAAACCCGTTTTACATACTCTTCATTTATCTTTTGTCACACTCTCTCTTCCCTGTCACACATTCCGTATCTCTGGCAAGGGATTAAAAGCACATTTTCCAATCATTTTCAGTTCTGAAGAAGTGTCACACTACACTTGAAACATTAATTCTATTTCTCTGTCTCTACAGATGCTGACAGATCTGCTGGGGCACAGAACAAATTTTCAATTAAATAAATAACGATCGATACTGGAATTAAAAATTCCAAAAATTGCTGGAGAAACAGGGAGCTTTGTAGAAGGTTCACTGGACCTGAAAGTTTATACCTGCATTCACTCCAGAAAGTGCTGCAACATCTTCAGCAACGTCTTCAGCAATTTCTGTTTTTGAGCAATTTCCAATGACATATGTCAAAGATGCCCAAACATTCTATCCAACATGGAGCGCAATACACTGGGAACTGAACAATAATGCATAAGTTCCTTGACTCTGAAACTGCAGAAAGCTGGCATTACTGACACTACAGAGTTCTGAAGAAAACAGAAGGAAACACATTCACTTCAAATACAGAAGATGGCATTACTGAAAGGAAAAGATTCAGATTAGTACCTTAAATTGATTGAGTTAAAGTAACAAATTGGAGGCGTGACACCAAGGAAAGAATTTCAGCAGAATGAGACTATGAATATGGAAGGGTTGCCGCATCAGAAACCAGAGTAGGTCACTGTTGGGTGAATAGGTCTCGGTGTGAACTGAGGGACAGTCAGTGGAATTGAATTATAGATATTGCAGCTTAAACTGGGTTATCAGCTGATGCTGAAGATCACAGCAGCAGCAGAAGCAGAATTGTATTCAATGACAATATGTAACCTTTCCCTCAGGATAATCTCTCAGTCCACTATTACCATCAAGCAGATCTATGGTTCAGTGACGAGTGTAAGTGAACATGCCAGGGTCAGTACCATATGCACCTTTACCTGATGACAACCCATTAAAGCTACCGCAATTGACTGCTTACATTTGAAACAGCAGAACTAACATCTGGTACAGAGGCAGAAATGATCCCACAACTAACAAATCTGAGCTAAGCTCTGACATCCTGCCAAATCTAAGCATAAATGTCGATGGAGCATTAAACAACTTACTGGAGGAGAGGACTCCACAAATATCCCCATCCTAAATAATGGAACAGTCCTGTACATCAGTGTAAAAGTCAAGTATGTAGTGTCTGCACTGTCCTCAGTTAGACATGTTGAGTCGATAATCCACCTCACCCTATCATGATGCCCACAGAATGACATATGAAAGTCTTCAACCAATTCGATTCGCTGCAGGTGACATGAAGAAATAGCTGAACACAGTAGATACGACAAAGGCAATGGGCCCTGACACCATTCCTGCAGCAGGGCTGAAGACTTGTGCTGCACAACAAGCCGTGTCTCTGGCGAAGCTGTTTCATTCCAGCTCCAACTGTCACATCTCCCTGGCAATGTGGAAAATTACTCAGCTATGTCCAGTTCCCTAAGAGGGGAATAAATACAATCTGACCGATTACCACTCCATCAGTCCCATCACGACAGCCAAATTGGTGGGAGTTCTTTTTTTTAACAGAGTTGTCAAGCAGCACAGAAAAAAAAACAGCTCAATATGGTTTCCAATAGGTCCCCATGTAGAGATAGTGCTGTTGTGGAATTGTCATTGGATTACTAATACAGACCAAGCTAATGCTTGGGCAGCTGGTGGCAGCTGGTGGAATAATAAAAACAATTATTAACATATCGAAATCTAAAATCTAGTGTCAGTAACAGTGATCTTGTGTCCAATGTTGATTGTAAACATCGATCTCCTTCCCCAATGTACTTTCAGGATGTGACTCTCCCCTGCTTTCCTGGTCTGACCTAGAAGTGACTCCAGAGACACAGACATTAATACACTGTTCAATAGTCTCTGAAACAGCTAAGCAAAACACTCAATTGTATCAACTGGTCCGAGTTCTTAAAGGATATACCCGGAGAGAACACCCGGCCCCAACCTCGGTGTCAGAAAAGGGAACAGGAAACATAGTCCTGTAGACCTTGCAGATACCTCCATCCTAACGTCGAACGGTTTGTGACAAAATTTACAGCGCTTTCCCACAGACTGCACAGGAACATCGGGAAATGAATATGTCACACAACACATTGAGCTTTCCCTGTGCTAGTTAATGGTCGAACATTTCCTTAATGCAGTTTTACCCATACAATATTCGTATGCCTTAATATGTTTCAACATTGTGAAATATAAAATGAGAACTGCTGTAGTCCCTTCAGACCATCAATTTTGCTCCTCCATTCAATATACAGGCAGTTCTCAGATAACGTGTGTTGATTAAATAAAATTTGGCTGCAATGTGATTCATGAAACTTTTTCCATAAAGTGAATTTCCGTTCATTGTGATGAAATTCCATTCCGGGAACCAACTGAACAGCAAAACCCAGCCTCAGGATCCTCTGTCTGCAAAATATACAATCAATGTGTTCAGCTAAAACAGGAATGGAATCCGCTCTGGAAGCCTTGAAACTGAGCCTGAAACGGGAAATTGTAATCTTCATTTAGAAAGAACTTTATTTCAAACTGTGGGAGAATCTTGAGAAGTGGAATTTCCCCATCGGCATCACGTGTTCAGTCAGCCCCATGCACTTTTTGGTGAAGAGTGTGGTGACAGGTACACTGCTGTAGTCAGTGACTGTAGTTTGAAAGTGTTACATTTAGAGGACAGTTTCATTACAATATGTGATTTTAAGATGTATTTTGACTGTGCTCGTGTGGTTTAGACTAAATGTAATTTTTGGTTTTATTGATATATTTGGGGGTTTGCCCCTTACGCTCTTTTTCCCATAGACCCCATTATTAATATTACACGATTTTCTACAACACGGTGTTGCACAGGAACACAGCTCCTGCGTTATTGGAGAACAACCTGGACTGATTCTGATCTATCTTCACACGATACTCCTGCTCTCTCCCTATCCCTATAATTTCCAGAAATCCTTATTTATATTCAGCGCCTTGGTTTCCACAGCCTGATTTGGGAAAGTGTACCCCTGGTTCTCCAGTCTCTGAGTGTAGACATTTATTCTCATCTGAATGCAAAGTGGCCTGTCTGTACCTAATATTGTGGCCCCTTGTTTTAGACGGCCGAGCCATGGGAATTACCACCCCTGCTTCCAATCTGTCTCACCCTGTCAGCGTTTTATACACTTCACTGTGATCACCAGTCATTTTCCTAAACGGCATGTAATACAAGCCCAGTCGCCCCAAATTGTTCTCCCACAACAAGCCTGTTATTCCAGAGATCAGTCTGGTTATCCATCACTGCTTTCCATCAATGTCAGGTTTGTCCTTTATTGGGTAAGGAGACCAAAGCTGCACACAATACTGTACAATGTTTAAGATGGAGTCTCACTAAGGCCCTGTTCAGCTGCAGTAAGATGCTATTACTCCTGTACTCAATTCCCCTGAAATGAAGGTGAATACATCATTTATCTGCCTACCTGCTTTCTGCTCCTGCAATATTGCTTTCAGTGACTGGTGTACAGGGAGAACCAGATTAATTTCAATGTTACAGTTCCCCACTTGCTGGGTCTGTAAACACTGGTCAGCGTGCCAATGCCATTCCCTGTATTGACTTTTGGCTTCGGAACTCACTGCTCTACATGGACCTAGAGGGCTGCGCAGAAATAAACAAAAATACAGTTTAAGTTCCTTTATGGAGCAACATTTTTCAACCACGCCCTTTTCAAAGGAGAGGCTGCCATTTTATTGCTCCAATCAAAGTGCACAACATCTCATCTGTCTCATTGGTCTCCATCTGCCACGCATTTTCCCAATAATTTCACTTGTCTCAATCACTTTGGAGCTTTTTTACATCCCCCTCACCCACTCACATGCTGATATCGTTCAGTGCTATCAGCAGAGTTGGGAATATTGCATTTGAGCCCCTCAACAAAATATATGATGTGTATTGGGAATAGCTGTGGCCCAAGCCTCGATCCTTGATATATCCTCCTAGCCTTCCATTTTATTAAAAAAGACATTGTTTTATTCCTACTCAGTGTTTCCTGCCAGCTCTCCCATTCTAAAACCATGACTATATATTAGCCTCAGTCCCACAGGATTCGAATTCGCACAACAGGCTTGGGCTTTATCAAAACTCTTTCTGAGATTCCACTCGTATTGCATTGATAGCTTCTCCATAATTTTGCTGAAAGCCACTTTCTCAAATATGATTCCCATTTCATAAATATCTGTTGACTTTGTCTCTACCCGTTAATGTCAATCCCCTACTTCCTCTAAACTGTTTAGTTGCTAATTTCATTCTAGTCCCTTTTTCTCGCCAGACTAAAGATCCCTAGGATTGCTAGGAAGTTTTCTTTTTTGTTTTGTTTTCCTCTGTGGAGGTATAACTGAAGCATTTGCTCCATGGTTCTGCTATTTCACGGTCCTCAATAATCTGGTATCAAACTGCAAGATAGCTGCACATTTCTTTCTCTTAATTTTGCCATTGGCATATTTTCAGAAAATATTACAAGTTCTGTCTTATAAACTTTGCTAAGATATTCTTCAGAAAGCTATCAATTCATATTTTAAGATACTCAGTGATTGGCCTTCCACAGCCATGCAATCACAGAAGCAACGATGCTGTACCATCAGAAATACAGCACGGTCTAAATGAGGCCCATTTCCCGATACGATACCCGTAACCGTGAATCTTAAGGCATTTCAAGAGCACAACCGTGTATTTTCTAATGGTTTTGAGTTTACAATGACGACTCCCCTCTCAAGAATTGCATTTCAGACCCCAACATACTCTGGGTGAATAGCAATCCTCAAATCCTCACTAAACCGCAAACCCTTCACTTTATAAGTGTGGCCCTTTGACTAAAAGGAACAGCTGCTGTCCATCCACCTTGTCCATGCTCCTCGTAATCCTATCCTTCTGAATCACTTCCCCCCTCAGCCTCCTCCCCTCCAATCTAAACAACCAAAGCTTATCCAGCTTCTCTCCATAGCTGATATGCTCCATCACAGGGAACATCCTGGTGAATCTCCTCTGCACCCCCTCCAGTGTAGTCACATCCTTCCTGTACTTTGATTCCCAGAACTACACACAGTATTCCATCTTGGCCTCACCAAAGTTCCGCATAGCTCTTATGTGCCTCAATGAATCAAGGTTATGTTTACAGTCCCCTATGCTTTCTCAAATTGTGTATTAACCTGTCCAACACATTCAGGGATATGTGTAGATGCACCCTCTGACCTTCCTAGTGTGCTGCCATTCATTGAGTCCTCCCCTGTCTGGTTCCTTCTTCCAAAGTGCATCACCTCATATTTATCAGGGTTACATTCCATCTGCCATTGATCTTCCCAGCTGACCATTCCATCTGTATCTTCCCGTAACTTAAGGCCTTCCTCCTCAGTGCCAACTAACCGGCCAATCTGCGTATCAGACACAAACTTACTTATCACACTCCCCACCCCTCGTCCATATTCACAGCGACATCATTTATGAGTATCCCAAATATTAAAGTTGAAAATCACACAACATCAGGTTAGAGTCCAATAGGTTTGTTCGGAGGCACTAACTTTCGAAGCGCTAATTCTTCATCAGGTGATTGTGCTCTTTGATGAAGAAGAAGCACTTCGAAAGCTAGTGCCGCCGAATAAACCTGTTGGACTATAACCTGGTGTTATGCGATTTTTAGAATTGTCCACCTAGACCAACCCCAGCACCTCCGAATCACAAATAATAAGGTACACAGCACTGATCCCTGCAGTATACCACTGGACACTGGCCTCCAGTCACACAAGCAGCCATCTACCACCACCTTCTGTCTCCTACCACTAAACTTCATTTGGATGCAATGTGACAAGTCACTAATGAGTCCGACCTGTTCCCTGGTCATTCTGCTCCGCTGGACACTTTTGTAGAATATCTGGGAATTCTCCCTAACTTGCCCTGGCAGCAGGTTTCCATGCCCCTGTGTTAGTTAGTCCCCTACACGTGCAGAATTTCCTCCTTATTGCAGCCTTAAATGGTCGTCCTTTATCCTGCCATTAATTCACTTGAATGTGGATTAGACAGCCGGAGAAATATCCTGTTAATTTCCAACTTTTCACATGTTTTGTGAATTTTATAAATTTCACAGTGACCCGTCTCTCATTCTTTGAAACTCTGGAGAACACAGGCCGAGTTTCCTCATCACGCCATCTCGCCAACTGAGGGATTAATCTGGAGAATGTCCATTGAACTTCCTCTGTGGTCAGTATATTCTTTCTCAGATTTGGTCACCAAAACTGTACTCAATATTCCAGGTACAGTACTCACCAACACGCTGTTAAACTCCTTCAAAATATCTTCACATCTATATTCTGACTCTCTTAAAGCAAGGCAATCCAAACTTTAACTTACCACTTGCATATATTCCTCCTAATACCCTTCACATTCATTGCATTTACGAACTCATTGTGTGAGTTCTTATAGAAAGCCTTCTGATAATGTAAAATATGCCAATTATACTGGTTCCCCATTATCTATGCTGTAAGAATCAACTTCAAACAATTCCAAAGCTTGTCAAGTATGATTTCCCTTTCAGAAATGCAGACTGATTCTCTCCAATGTTGCTGTTAATTTCTAAATAACGAATATCACATCCGATATAATAGATTCCAACAGTTTCCCCACAAATGCTAAGTTAATTGGTCTGCAGTTCTCCACACTATCTCTTCATCCCTTTGTAGGTGCTAGTACCCCTATTGTTCATCAATAGTGCTTGGATCAATTTACTAATGTCCATTTACCTACAACGGCTTCCAGACTATGCAGAACGCACTGTAAAGTAGAACACAGTCATCGACAGTGCAATCAATACTTCTATTAGTGGTTTATTTCTGAAGATTTTGGTATGAAGTACATCTGGTTTGTCAAGGTTAGCAATGCTCAATCCAGCTGCATGTTCAAGTAAAGCCTTGTTAGTGATATAAATTGACTTTATGTTTTTCGATCCACAAGTCCTATATGATCAGTTCGTATTTCTGGGTGATTTTCTGGATCTTCCTCCATGAAGACAGATGTAAAGTAACTGGCTATTTGCTTGGCCATTTCCCAGTTATCCATAATAAACTCACCTCTCCTGATTGCAGACTTCCACATTTGACTATGTTTTTTTTTTCCCCTTTGAAATATAGACCATAGAAATATGCAGTCTTTGTGTTCCTGTTTGTTTGTATGCATGATCACTTTTTGATTTCCTTACCCGTTTCATGGCCCTCCTTTTCTGGATCATAAATTTCTGAGAATTCTCAGGATTCCACAATGGCTGGAATTCTTCTGAAGTCACTTCCTGTGATTCATGTAATCTTTAATTTATTATGCTAATCATTGTTAACTCACTTTCTCACTCTTGGGTCTTTTACCTGAAATAAATAGATATATTTTTCAGACTTTGTCGTATTTCTATAAATCTCATGGTTCTGACCAGATATATTCAGGAACACTGCAGGAGGACAGGAAAGAAATAGTGGGGGCCCTGGTCGATACGTTTGCATCATCGGTAGCCAATGGGTGAAGTCCTGGAAGACTGGAGGGTAGTGAATGCTGTGCTGTTATTCAAGAAGGGCTACAAAGAAAAAAACGGGGAATTATAGGCAAGTAAACCTAAAATCTGTAGCAGGTAAGTTACTTGAGAAGATTCTGAGAGAGAACATATACATGCATTTGAAAAGACAGGGCTTTGTGAATGCGGGGTCATGGCTCACAAATTTGTTAGACTGCTTTGATGAGGTAACCAGTAACTTTGACAAGGACATGGTTGTATATATAGTCTATATGGAGTTTAGTAAGGCCTTCAATAAGATTCCACATGGTACGCTGCTCTGGAAGATTAGATCAGATGGAATTGAGGGGGAGCTGGAAAATTAGGTCCAAAATTGGCTTGATGAAAGGAAGAAGAGGGTAAACGTGGAACGATGCTTGTCCGACTGGAGGCCTGTGATGAGTGGAACGCCTGAGGGGTCGGTGCTGGGACCATTACTGTCTGTTTTAAGCATATATATTCATATATTACACGTATCTATGATTTAGGTGAGAATGTACAGGCATGATTTGTAAGTTTCAAGGTGACACTAAAATAGGTGGTATTGTCGACAGTGAGGAAGGTTATCAGAAATTTCAGAAATTATAGTAGTACCTTGATCAGGTGGGGAAGTGGGCCATGAAATGGTAAATGGAGTGTAATACAGATAAGTGTAAGTTCTTGCATTTTAGACAGTCAAATCAAGGTAGGGGTTTCATGGTGAATGGCAGGGCCTTAAAGGGGTTCAGTGGAGCAGATGGATCTTGGAATTCAGGTGCATGGTTCTCTGTAAGTGGAGTCCCAGGTAGACAAGACAGTGAAAAAGGCATTTGGCACACTGTCCTCCATCAGTTAGAGCATTGAGTATCGAAATTAGCGAGTTATTTAGCAGTTATACAAGATGTTGGCGAGTCCATACTTGTAGCGTCATGTTCAGTTTTGTTCACTTTGCTAGAGGGAGGTCGTCATTTAACTGGAAAGAGTGCAGGAGAAATTTACAAGGATGTTGCCAAGACTCAATGGTCTGAGTTATAGTGAGAGGTTGAACAAGCTAGGAGTTTGTACTTTAGAATGTATGAGGCTGAGGGGGATCTTATAGTAGTGTATAAGATCATGGGAGGCATAGATAGAGTCAATGCACTCAGTCTTTTTTCCCCCCAGGATTGGGTAATCGCGGACTAGAGGGCATCAATTTAAGGTCAAAGGGGAAAGAGTAAAAGGGAACCTGAAGGGTAATTTCTTTTAGACACAGGGTGGTATGCATATGGGATGAGCTGCCAGCAGAATTGGTTGAGGCGGGTACATTCACAAAATTTAAAATACATTTGGACAAATACACAGGTAGGAAAGGATTGGAAGGATGCAGGGAAATGGCAGGGAAATGGGGTTAGTGTGAATGGATATTTTGTTCAGAATGACCCAGTTTGGGCCGAATGGTCTGTCTCCGTGCTGTAAGACTCTACGCGTCTAACAACCATTGTTCTCCTACTGAATGTTATATTGTACTTTCCCAATTCTCTAGAGTGAACTTGACACTTTCGCCTCTGAGTTTCCCTGATGTTTGACCGGAATGTTCAAACATTTCATATTGTATGCAGACGCCGTGTAAAATACAACATATTAATGTCACTATTCCTCCAAAGCTGCTTCAGAGCAGGGTTAGTAATTAGTCCTTCCGACTACACAACACCAAATCCGAAATAATCTGCTCTCTAGTTTGGTTCATAACATACTCTTCAACCTACCTGATACACACTTATGGAATTTATTTTTCATAACATTAACAGTCACTTTCTTAACTCATTTTTGATGCAACTTGACACCATCCATTATTACTGCAGAACCCACGAGTATTTGTTACTCATTCACAGAATGAGGGCTTAGCTGGATAACCAGCACTTACTGGCCATGCCAGACGGCAGTTAAACGTCAACAGCGTTGCCTTGGATCTGGAGTGCCATGCAGGCCAGACCAGGTAAGAACAGGCGTTTCCTTCCCTAAAGGACATCAGTGAACCAGATGAATTTTTACAACAATCAACAATGGATCCCTGATAATCACAAACCCTCGATTCCAGATACTTATTGAATTCAAACTCCACAATCTGCCATGACAGGATTTGAAACCATGTCCCCAGAACATTACCTGGGTCTCTGGGTTAAGAGCCCAGCGATAATATCAGTATGTCATGGCTTCCCTTTGCATATAGTTGTATATATAATTTCCAGAGCATATGATGCAAAATATTTGCGCGACAGTTTTGATTCAGATATATAACACGTCAAGTTTGTTTCTCCTTGCTATTTGTAAGACCCACCTAAACTCATTCTGTGGAATCTGAGGGACAGAGCCTGTGTCGTTATTAGTGATAGACTTGGATAAGACATTCGCGGAGGCTCACCTCGATGCTGAGATTATCTGAAGAAATGTCCAGCAATACAGGACAAGCATCCCACTCTGTCAGGATAAGTGTCACCGTATATTCTCACTGCTCCCTCACACTCACTGTATGTCTCTTCTAGCACCTACCCCCGACCAAGGCTCACATTCTACCTCCAAATAAGGCTCAAGCACGACTACACTCACTGTTGAATTCAGCACCTTCCCTCCCCGACATTTTCTGTCCCTGATGCAATAGCCCCGCACACTAATAGCACGACCATGGATACAAAACTATGGACAGACTCCCTCCGTCCACCTCACCATGTCACACCTCACCTAGTCCAGCACTAACAGCAGGACCATCCACTTCCAACAACACTCATTCCTTCCCTTTGTCCCATTCCAGGAGAAAAAGCCTGGAATAGGACAGAAAGGGCCACGCCGGGTGATGGAGTGCCAGATATCCGTTCCCTCATATCCCTACCCTGATATGAGTGGAGGATCCTGGAGAGAGCCGGAGAGGGCCAAGAGGCCTTGGGTGGAAATTCTGAAACATCCACGTCCCACCAACCTAATAAGGAGATAACAATGCACACAAGGAGATAAGCATGCACACACGTAGAAGCACACAAAGACATAAACAGTCACACACAAATGGGCAAAAACACAGATAGAAATACACAGGCTGATACAAAGACAGACAGACATAGTCACACAAATACAAAAATAACAAGTAAATACACATTAAGACACAGACACGAGTGCCATTAAGACACAAATAAATATTTTTTTTGATTTATAAGGAGATCAAGGATTCTGGGAGAAGGTAGGAGAATGATGTTGAGGAACATATTAGAAATGACTGAATGGTATATCAGACTCGATGGACCAAATGGTCTAATTCTGCTCCTTTTTGTAATGTTCGTGTGATGTTATGCTATCAGGTATTCTCTTCCTGAGACAGCAGCAGCAACATATTTCATTGGAAACAGTCAGTGGTAATGTGGGAAAAGATTGGAGGGCAGAATGGTTAATGTCTATTCCTAGTTATCGTACCACTATATCCGAAAAAGGGCAGTGATTTGATATGAGGTAACACAGTTTTTAAAAAATGTGCCCCATAATGAAAGAAGGATGTCCCTTTCCCTTTACTGTTGTGCTATCTGTGGTGTCCTCATCCTCAGGGAGCAGTGAAGACTCGGTTAATTAAGGTATTTTAGTTTGAGCTTGACTGATCTTTGCCGGACAGGAGAGTCAATGTTTATTGGGAACAGACAGGAGACGGATGGTCAGACACACTCGGATCAGCCATGAGCATTCTGGATGGTGCCGCTTAATGGCCAACTGCTGCCCCTATCCCATGTGTTGTTCCCTCAATCCACGCTCCCGGCCGTTACAGGAATATACTGCTGCCCCGATCACATATGTTGTTCCCTCAATCCACGCTCCCGGCCGATACAGAGATAGACTGCTGCCCTTAGCCCATGTATTGTTCCCTCAACCCACTCATCGATGCTGTTACAGAGATATACTTCTGTCCCTACCTCATGAGTTGTTCCCTCAATCCACCCCTCAAAGCAGTTACAGAGATATGCTGCTGACCCAACCCCAATCCACCCCTCAGTGCGATTACAGGGTAGAGGACCATTCCATTCAGCCAGACTGGATCGTTACAATGAGATGGGAGGAGACCATTTTGCCCTTCTAAGGAATTACACAGGAATATAGGATGAAGTAATTCAGCTCGTTGAGTACATTACACAGTCCAGGACGAGGCCATTCAAACCGCCTGAACGGCTGCACAGGAACAGGGATGTTGTCACTAACAGGAAATAGACAGTAGTGATATATGATTTTTTAAAACAAAACTGTAACTAGTCTTGACTCAGCGATCACTGTAGGGTCATCAATGATGAATAATCTATGTAAAATATCAGGATGAAGGGATTGAATGGATCAAAGCTGAACTACCTTGTACACCAAAATGATCATTCAATAGATCTTCAAATGGAGGTAGTGAATCTGCATTATGATGTAGACAGGGAAGGTTAGTGAGCGTACCCTCAGCAGTAATAATATAATGTGAGGTGTCTATTGCAGTCGGGAACAATTTAAATGGAGAGAGATTGCAGAACTCTGTGATGCAGATGTTTATCATATTCTTGGTACATGAATCGTATGAAGACTGTCTGCAGATGCTGCAAGTGATTCAGAAGGTAAGTGGAATGATGCTGCTTGTGGCAACGGGTATTGGGTTTAATTAGGAATATTTCACTGTATCTGTGCAAGGATTGCTGAGACCACATCAGATACACTGGGTGCAGTTCTGATCCTCTAAACTAAAAAAAAGGATTCAATTCCTTTCAAAGATGTTCAAAGATGCTTCCCTTTACTCATTCCTGAAATGAAGGCCTTTTGTTATCGGGGATTATCTGTTTAGATCTTAGATGAGAAATCTTACTGAACCACGATTTTCAGAGAAGTCTGTCAGCTGGATACATATTTTCTCTTGTTAAGAAGGCTAAAGCTAGATCATTTTTTTTGAATGAGATGCATTGGTATTAACATAAATATTATGAAGATATCAACCCATTTTTAAAAATTACGCAGATGCATATAAGCATCTCATCAAATCATAAAACGGGAACATTATTTTCTTTTGCTAATGAAAGGCACTGTAGACAACAACAGCAATGATGCTGCATACAGCATACAGTCTATTATCATCCACTGTATTATCATGTACATGGAGAGTGCACATAGTCCAGTTTGGTGTTCAGTTGGCATTCTTGCATTTTTCCACACAGAGCCAGCGAAAAATATTGCTTACTTCAGAAGCAGCAGCCAATTGGTTTCTCTCTCTCTTTGTTCTGCCTGAAAACAAGGTGTAATAGCAGAAAAATCCTGAGTCATCTTTACCACTCATGGAGGATTCCTGATGAGGATTCATAGGAATGTCTGTACAGCTCGAAACAAAGGGAATTCAGCCAAATCCAGCTGTTCCGGGAAGAAATCCGCATTCCCAGACATTTGTGTGAGCAGAATAAGTTCAAAGTCAGAAACATATTTGGGACACTCTATCATTTTACCATTTGTTCACAGTTCAACTTTCTGTGTCTCAGATTTTTCCAGAAAATTACCCAGTCCGATACCTATATCATTGGACACAGCACTCAACTGGTTACATTTAAAATTTGCTTTCACCAATTGAGGAGTGGGAAAAGACATGAGTGACCCTCCAACATTGGTCAGAACACAAACAAGAGATTCTCAAAGGGTTGTTAAGGTGTGAATTCCCTTCCAAACAAGATTGTGATGTCTGGATATTTCCATTTGTTCAAAATTACCTATGTAAGACACTTGAAAGACAAATGAATGTCGGGAAATAGTACACTGACAGAGAAGTGCTGCTGAGACCTTAATCAAATCATAGTGCATGGTAGAGCTATGACAAAGTGTCTGATGACCCACTCTTGCTCCACAGTCCCGGATTACTACGGTGCATTCAGCCTCTCACAGCTCCTGCAAGGTGCATTTGGGGGCCACTTGCTCCAAATACCTGGTCCACAGTAACACAGGATCTCAAATAATCCCTCACAACTGTCACACACAGATTGGAAAATGTTATTTGGAAATCCAGGTTGATTTGGAAAGACGCCTCTGGTCTGTTTACAGAATGCCCTCTCTCTGCAACTTGTGCATCATTTGTTGGTCTTGGTCTAGACCAGAATGCGTTATGAATAAAGCTCCATACCTCACTCACAAAAATGCTTTGCTCTCTCTTGTTACAACATACAAATACAGTACATCCAGGAAAATTACAGCCGTTTACTTTGAAATTACAGAAAATGAAAACATAAGGAACAGGAATAGGTAATTCGGATGGTCAAGCCATTGAATACGATATTGGCTGATCTACTGTTAGCATTAACTCCTCCTTAATGCCCAGTTCTTCACACTCCTCAGCTCTCTGACAGGTCAAAGATTCATGTACCAACTCTTTAAATACTTTCAGTGATGTAGCTCCCCGAACTCTCTCGTCCTGACATTGATTGAGAGGAAAACACTCTCTACACATACACTGTTACCTATAGATATGAACAAGAGGTGAACACAGGGGCTCAGGAAAGAATGAATGGCCTTGATATCAAGGCAGTAGTTGACTGAGGATGACATCGGGACCACCTACTTATTTGAGCTTAATGGGAATCAGGTCTAACCTCCTCACTGTTTGGGGTCTTTCAGAGCACAAAGGAAGGTGTTTGTGGTCGGTGGCCGACAATCCTCTCAGTCCCGGGACATCTCTTCGGGAGATCCTCAGATTAACTTCCTCAGCACAAACATCTTCAGCTCCTTCGTCAACGTCTATGTGCACCCATTCCCGACGCCCCCCCCCCATCTATCCCAAGATCAGAAGTGGAGTGATCACTGAAGATTACACAATATTCAGAACATTTTGTCCCGACTCAGCTCCTGAACCGCTCTGTGTCCATATTCAACATTCACATTTGTGCTGTTAAAGTATCAGTAACATTCATGTAACAGAACGGCCAGGCACTGCACATTTCCACAGTTAAAAGAGGAGCTCATTCAGCACCTCAAGCTGGTTACACCCGGATATGTGGAAACTATTCAGCCCATTGAAATGACTGATCAAGAAGAGGAACAGCCCATTCAAACCTCCTGCCTGTTCCACAGGAAGAGGAGTCGTCTGGTCAGTGCATTGAGCTGTTAAACAGGAACAAGAACAGTCCAGTAAGACCCCTAAACCTGTTCTATGGAACCAGGTGGAGACCATTCACCGATCGAGGCACTTACGCAGGAATAGGAGCGTGTCATTGATGCTCCAACCTGGAAAACGAATGGAGCAGAGACTGCACTCATAGCCTGCTCACAATGTTCCTCGTGGCTCCATTGCCTGTGGAACAAATGATACTTTAACGTGTTTTGCCGGCAGTGAGGAAGGAAGCCAAATGTTTTGGGCCAAGCCTCAAGGAGGCATCTTCCATCTCCAAGAAGATAGATCCATGTTCTCCGTAGGGGTCAGAAGCTGGTGGGGATAGTTAACTGTTTTACAATGAAGGTATTGTGGCTCCTGTCACGATGGTAGATAACGTGAAGCTCTATGTATGATCACACACCAAATGCACTGTATTAATGTTCGAAGAGTTCAGTTTAAAGACTTGCCCTCTCTCTCTCAATCGAAATGGGGAGTGGCGTGGACTGAGAGGAACGTTCTCAGAGTCTTTTAAGCCACCGAGAGTCATGTCAACCAAGTAAAAACAACATGGAATTTATCACCATATTAGTTCTGTTTGGAAAATAATGAGTGACTGTCCGTCACCTTAAGTTTCAATGCAATCACCTCTTATTCTTCAAAGCGCAACAGATTAATCCTCATGCACTTCCGATGGTACAGTCATCCCAACAATTAGTCTGGTGAAATTCCTTTATACTCTTTCTCCCAAGAGGATTATTCCTTATAAAGGAGAGAAAATCTGCCCACAATACTCCAAATACTATCTCAACAACACTCTAGGGTTGATCACAATGATTCTGTTCCCTCACTTAGGTGTCCCAGCTTCTTTCCTGCGGTAGCAAAAGCCAGTCCTTCTCTCTGCATTGCGAATGATGTTGAATTTTGAAGTTTCTTACATCTGTGCGTCAGCCATCACCAGAGGTGTCGATGGAGATGTATATCACGTTCAGAGGGAGACTCAATCAGAAAGAATTCACTTGAAACAGGGTATGGTCACCGACCTGAATGGAAATGACTTGCAGTAACATGGAAATCAGGCAGAGGAAGGGAGCTATCTTTCCTTTTGCTCTTCCCGCACGGGATGTGTGCAGCCCTGGTCAGGCCAGCATGGTATGCTGATCTTGAACTGAATGGCTGATTCAGCTGTTGCACAGGATAATAAAGTGTCAACCACATTGCTGTGGGTGTGCAGTCACACAGAGACCTGAACATGGAAGGATAACCCATTGCCTTCTCTAAAGGACATGAGGCAAACAGATATGCTTCTGTTAAAAACTAGCGGTGATGATTTCATTTGCATTTCATTAACTCCCTTCATGAAACACTAAAAGATTATTATTCTGTGCCGCTTGATTATGAGTCAATGACTTGACCACCATGCACTGTCTGTACATCTGACAGATTCTGTGGAGAGGCCAAATTAACCATCTCAAGTGCAAATATTTTGTGACGTAAGCATAGTTTGAAGGGAGTTGAAACGGTTATATCTGGATTTAGCAAAGGCACAAACGATGGATTATTCAGCAGTTGCACTGAGGCTGAGAAGGTGACTGAAATATCCTGATAGTGGTCTTGGGCAGGATTAGTGAGTGGGGAGAATATGTAGAAATGTAAATATGAATGAAGAAAAAAGATAATGGAGATTAAGAACAGTGTGGTTTCTCCTCGCGCATGGTTGAGTAAGTTGTGAATAGGAATTTGCTAGTCATAATCAGTAATGAATAAAATTTTTGACTGGATCTGAAGCTGATGACTTTCAATTTTTAAAATTTGAATATGAACAGTACAACTCAGCTTAATGGTCAGATGGAATGACTTACCAGGAACACCAACTATAGCGAGGATGGGAAAATAACCACCTTGAATAATCCAAAGGATATCTTCGATCCGTGATGCTGATGATATCCAAGGCTGAGCAAGATAGTAAAGACCCCAGGATAAACTCCTGTCTGTTGTAATATTCCAGTCTAATGCTCTCAGATTCTCATCTATTATTGGAACATTCCAGTCTAATGTTCTCAGATTCTTATCTCTCCTCCCCCTGTCTCTCGAGCTACTGATCCCTGTTCGTCCAGTCATTGATGCTCCCGCCCATACTGGGATAACACATTGAACCGAGTCCTTAATTAATAGAAGAGGCAAACCCTCCAGTGACACATCTCGGATCCATGGAGACTGACATCGATCACAGTCACTGAACAAATAGCTCCAGCCAACGCCTTTCAATTCAATATTGTTTTATTCAAATTCAAAACAATGATTCAAACTGCCATTTTCTGGATGGGATATGTGAGGGTGACTGATGGAACAAATCTTGAGGCCGGAAGATCAATTGAGTGTAACCATTCAATCTGTCTTGGATGCAGGAGTAATGCCATAAGTTTATCAGAACGTAAACGTGCGTCTCTGATTATAAATGGAAACACACATCCTGGAACTATTGATCAAGTATCATAATTTCAATTAAACATTGAGACAATTTTTATAGTTCATGATCTGAGGCGAATGCATGTCTGAGAAACGTGGGGTTGTAACAGACAAGTAGCATGGATATGTTAACAGAGAATTGAACGTGGCAAATGCAATTCAGATTGTTATTCCAGGTTTAGAGAGAGGCAGATGAGGCCTGTGCTATTGATGTTATCGATGTCAGTGAACTGTGATGAAATGTCATTAACTGGACTTCAATTACAGTGTGATTATGGCATTGAGGAGGAGACAGGAAACAGAGAGAATTGTGGGATGTGACAGTTCAGACTGGAGGGAGGGACAATAATATCACCCAGTCATCAATATTGGAATGTTACCCTTTATAACTCATATGAAGAACAGATTCAAGGATACATCTAAAGTGAGGAATGAGGAGTAAAATCTGTTTATTGAACACAAAATACGGGGACAAAATAATTTTCTGTCTGTACTAAACTATGGGAAGTACAAAGAAATAAGATACACTCATGATATTGAGCTACATAAATTGAAATGTGTATCACAAAACCATGGTAGTGGTGTGTTATCTTTGTCAATCATTATTTGGTTCACAGCTGAGATGCTGATTTCCCCTCTGTCAGTGATCCACCTCATTGAGATTCTCTGGCGTAGTATCTCAGTATCGAGCACGATTCTCAGTTCCTGCTGCTGTTCATCCAGTCTATTTAAATTAAATCACCTTCTCACTGTAGGGAAAAAAAATCACTTTGCCTTTTGGACTCTGTTTAACTGTCAGCAACTCAGCTCTGTGATATTATTTGCGATAAATGCTCTGGGACCACAGCCAGTATCCGCACAGTGCTCAAAAGGTATGGCAATAGATAAAGGCCTTGCAGTCCGTGAGAATTTCTAAATAAAACTTCCATTTTCTGTCTGTTCCTGTCTATCTCCCCTCATGCTGTCTTCTGATCTATCCAACTCACACTCATTTAAAATCCCTCCATTCACTCCCTGTTTCCAAGTTGTGCAATTGTACAACTTGATGTTTTGGCCATTTTGGAGAAATGGATAGAACAGGGACAGGACTGATCGTTGGAGGGTCGGGGTTTAGATGCTTTAATAGGAACAAGGAAGGTACTAAAAATGGGGCGGGGGTGGGGGTTGGGGGTGGGGGAGGGTGAGGTGTTATTGAAAATCAAAGACAGCGTTACGTTGGTAGAAAGGATGCATGATAAGGACCCGTCTAGTGAGGTCGTATGGGAAGAGGTTAGAAACAAAAATGGAGAGGTTACCCTGCTGAAAGTTCTCTATTGCCGTCTGAATTTTTCCAGCGATGTAGAGGAAAGGATTACAAAGATGATACTGGATAGGAGCGAAAATAACAGAGTAGTTGTTATGGAAGAATTTAACTTTCCAAATATTGACTCGAAATGCTGCAGTTCAATTACTTTATATGGGTCAGTTTTTGTCCAATGTTTGCAGAATGGTTTACTGACACAGTATGTAGATTGGCCAACAAGGGCCGAGGCCAGATTGGGTTTGGTACTGAGTAATGAACCAGACCAGGTGTTAGATCTGGAGGTAGGTGAACACTTTGCTGATACTGACCACAATTCCGTTATGTTGACCTTTGCGATGGAAAGGGACAGGTGTATACCGCAGGGCAAGAGTTATAGCTGGGGAAAAGGCAATTATGATGCGATTAGGAAAGGTTTTAGGATGAATAGGATGGGGAAGGAAACTACAGAGGATGGGTACAAGTTAAGAGTGGAGCTTTTTCAAACAACAGCTACTGTGTGTCCTTGATAAGTTTATACCTGTCAGGAAAGGAGGAAGTGGTCGAGTGAGGCTGCTGTGGTTTTCTGAAGCAGTTGAATCTCTTGTCAAGAGGAAGAAGGAGGCTTATTTTAAGATGAAACGTGAAGGCTCAGTTCGGCTGCTTGAGAGTTAGAAGTTAGCCTGGAAGGACTTAAAGAAAGAGCTAAGAATCGCCAGGAGAGAGCATGAGACGTCTTTGGCAAGTAGGATCGTGGGAAACCCTCAAGCTTTCTATCAGTACGTCATGAATAATAGAATGAACAAATGAAGTTTAATGGCAATCAAGGACAGTAGTGTTAAGTTGCCTGTGGAGTCTGAGGAGATAGGACAGGCTGTAAATTAATACTTGAATCAGTATTCACAATGGAAAAAGAAAATGCTGTCGAGGCCAATACTGAGATACAGGCTATTAGACTAGACCGGATTGAAGTTCGTAACTGGAGATGTTCGCAGTTCTGGAGAGTGTGAAAGCAGATACGTCCCCTGGGCCAGATGGGATTTATCCTAGATTTCTCTGAGAAGCTAGGGAGGAGTTTACACAACCATCCGTTCGGATTTTTACATCGCCATTATCTACAGGAATAGTGCCAGAAGACTGGAGGACAAGAAACGTTGTCCCCTTGCTCAAGAAATGGAAAAGAGACAACCCTGGTAATTAGATACCTATCTTACTTTGGTTGTGGGTAAGCTGTTGGAAAGGATTATAAGAGATAGGATTTACCATCATCTAGAAAGGAATCATTTGATTAGGAATAGTCAACAAGGTTTTGTGAAGGGTATGTCATGCCTCACAAATCTTACCGAGTTCATTGAGAAGGTGACCAACCAGGTGGATGAGGGTAAAGTGAGGTATGTGGATTTCAGTGGAGCATTTGATAAGGTCCCCCATTGTAGGCTATTGAAGAAAATGTGGAGAGTATTGCATTGGAAAAGCAGAACAGATGAGGCAGCGTCCAAGATGCATGCAAGTTGATATTTCTTTTGTAAGACCTTCATCAGGAATCAGTTTTCAGGTCTGCAGCATCTGCAGTCTTCATTTTCTCCTCGCTCCTCGGATGTTGCCTGACCTGCTGTGCGTTTCCAGCGCCACAATCTCGAATCTGATCTCAAACATCTGCAGTCCTTATTTTCTCCCAGAAAATATGGAGACGTGTAATTGTGGGTGATTTAGCGTTTGGATCACAAGTCGGCTAGCTGAAAGCAGACAGAAGGTGATGGTTGATGTGGAATGTTCATCCTGGAGTTTCGTTACTAGTGGTATGCTGCAAGGATCTGCTTTAGAGTGACTGTTGTTTGTCCTTTTGAAAACGACCTTAATGAGGGTATAGAAGGATGAGTTAGTAAATTTACGGTTGACAGTAAGGTCGGTGGATCTGTCGGTAGTGCTGAAGGATGTTGTGGGTACTGAGCTGTAATGTTCTATGTGCATGGACCTACAATGGGCTAAATAGCTTCCTTCTGTGATGTAATGATTCTGAGGTACTCTGACCACAATAAATGTTTTAGGTGCCTGGAGAGACAAGCTGGTCCAGTAAAGGACACACACTGTACAAACATCCATCATCTCTTCCTGTTTTCTGATATACAGCGGCCTCAAAAAATCTGCCCCAACAAATTAGATTGATTCACATTCATGCAGTCAGGAGGACATTCACCCGAGGGGATTGTCATCAGAGGATTCAATGAATAATAAGATTTCAGAATAACACAAAAATAAAACAATATTACAGCAGCATAATAATTGGCAGCAGAGTAAAACTTACAGTTCCAAATATTCCCAAGTTCAGCATTGTGTTCAGTATTGGTCACCTTGCTGTAGGAAGGATGGTATTAAACTGGAACTTTACAAGGATGTTGCCAGGACTCAAGGGTCTGAGTCATAGGGAGACGTTGGATAAGCTGGGACATATCTCTTTAGAGCGCAGGAGACTGAGGGGATGGATGTGCTTCGAGAAGCTCGTCATGGCCCACATCAGTTGCAGTCTACCAGCCTGCCTCTATCCCCTACAATTTTCCTACCCGTGGAATGGGTCCATAGCGGGTGCCATATCCCTGGAGCATCTGGACAACAAGGACACCCACGTCATATTCCTGCTCATTGACTATAGGTTCACCTTCAACACCATTATTCCCTTCAGAATAATCACAAAACTCCCTGACCTTAGTCTCAGCTCCGCCCTCTGAAGTTGGATCCTCAGCTTTCTGACCTACAGTATACAATCAGTGAAAATAGGTAAGTGTGTCTCTTCCATGATAACATTCAACACTGAAATCCCAAAGGATGTGTCCTCAGCCCCATACTATACTCCTGTACACCCACAACTGTATTGCCAAATTTTGAACGAATACCAGCTACATGTTCACTGAAGACACTATCATAGTTGGACAGGTATGCAATGATGGCAAGTCAAAATACAGAACGGAAATAGAGGACTTTATGATGTGCTGCACTGAGACCATCCTCTAATTCAACGTCGGTAGAACTAACCAATTGATCAATGACTTCAGAAAGAAATCAGGAGAACATGCCCCCATCTGCATCAATGGAACTGAAGTTGAAAGAGTGGAAAGCATTAAGTTGCTTGGAGTGACGATAACCGACCTCCCATGTAGGTATGACAGCCGAGATGGCACAAGAACACCTCTTCTTTCTCTGGCAGCTCAGCATATTTGACATGTCCAAATGGACCCTCACCAACTTCTCCAAATGCACCACTGACAGCAAAGTATCTGGGTGCATAATGACCTGGTGTGGCCACAGACCTGCCCAGGACAGTAGGAGTAATGACAGAAGGTGTGTGCACAGCCCATGCCATCACGGAAACCAACGTTCTATCCATTGTCTCCATTTACACAGCTCACTGCTGTGGAAAGTCTGACAGAATGTACAAAGACACATCGTAACCTGGATCTCCTACAATCTCTTCCATCATGCAGACAATACAGAATCTTGAACACACAAACCAGCAGCTCATGAACAGCATCTTCTCAGCCACTATTAAGCTAAGGATTGGACTCTCTAACTTCAAATAATGCTGATCTTGCTCACATTGATGTTGCCTATTGCATGCCCTTTCTGGTGTCGCCTTTATGCCTCAGTATTGAATCCTTCAACCTGGGAAAAAGCTTGTCTCTATCCACCCTGGCTACACCCTTCCTGATTTTGCAAACCTCAATCAGGTCACCCCTCAAGCTCCTTTTCTATACTGAAAATAAACCTAACCTACTCAGCCTCTCTTCATAGCTAGTATTTCATTCTGATTAGTAGATAGCTTAGTAAGTTTCAGTCACATAAGATACAGAATAAGCTAGTCACAAATAGCTTGAATGAAGAGGGATATTTTTCAGACTGGAGGCTTGTGAGCAGCAGTGTGCTGCAAGAATTAGTACTGAGTTCACTGCATATCATGATTTATGTAAAGGATTTAGATGTGAATACAGGGGCATTAGTTAGTAAGTATACAGATGACATCAATAAGGTGGTGTAGTAGATTATCTCAGAGTACAAGACCGCAATTAGATGAGACAAAGAGGCAAGGAGTAACAGATGAAATTTAATTTAGAAAAATATGAAGCTTTGCATTTTGGGAAGGCAAATCAGGGCAGACATTATATACTTCATGGTCAGGTCCTGGAGCATGTTGTGAAACAACGGGGCAGAGGGCTGCAGGTGCATTGTTCCTTGAAAGTGGAGTCGCAGGTAGACAGAGGTGCAGAACACATTTGGCACATTTGCCTTAATCAGTCAGAGCGTTGAGTATAGGAGTTGTGGTGGCATGTTGTATCTGTACAGGGTGTTCTGAGGTCACTTTAAGAATACTGCGTACAATTCGGTTTCCTGCAGAAGTGAGTTACATGGATGGTCCAGGACTGGAGGTTTGAGATTTAGGGAGAGGCTGGTTAGGTTGAGGTGTTTCCCCCTGGAGTGTCAGAGGCTGAAAGGTGACATTATAGAGTTTTACAAAACTATCAGGGGCATGGATATTCTGAACAGCCACGTTCTGCTCTCCAGGATTGGGGAGTCCAGAACAAGAGGCCATAGGTTGAAGGCGGGGGAGAGTGATTTAGAATGGACTTCTAGATATATGTTTCACACAGCGAGTGTTGTGTACAGAAAATGCTGTCAGAGGAAGTGGTGAAGGCGTTTAAAATCGCACATTTAAAAAGTATCCGAAAGAAGAGGGATATTGGTCAAATGCTGGCAAATGGGACTAGATCAGATTTGATGTCTGATTGGAGTGAAAAGATCGGACTAACGGGTCTGTTTCCGTTCAGCGTGACTCTCTGATTCTATAAGAGGGATGACGAATAATTCTGAAAGGCCCTTTCAAGTGGGAATTCTCTTCAGTGGAAGTTTATCGTGCTCTATGTTCACATTGATTGAAAGCTGCATTAGTTAAATATTTGACAGAAAAGTGAGTCATGCATAATGGGACACAGACAGGAAAGTGGGGCTGAGACCCCAACCTGATCAGCCACAATCTTAGTGCCAGGTGGAGAAGGCTCAAAGTATCTAATGACCCACTCCTGCTCCTCAGTCCCATGTTTCTGTATTCCATTCAGCCCATCAAACCTGCTACCCAGGAGCAGTTGGAGGCTACTTACTCCTATAACCTGGCGCACAGAAACAGAGGAGACCATTCAACCCTTCAAAAATGTCCCACACGCTTTGAGGTGAATTGGGAAATGTAATTGGAAAACCCAGGCACGGTTATGAAATAGGCCCCTCATATCTCTTTACAGAGCTTCCCCTATCTGCAACTTATGCTCCATTTGTTGGTCATGTTTAGACCCAAGTTCACTGAGAATACAACCCCCATACCTCACCCAGAGATGGCTCACAGAATCCTCTGGTCTTCCTGACTGCAATATGCAACAACAGAGCATTCATGAAAATAACACCAACTAACTTTCCAATAACAGAATGGGAGAACATCAGAAACAGGGGCAGGTCGTTCACTCCCCAAGCCTGCCTTGCCCTTCACTAAGATCATGACTGATCTGCTCGTGGCCTCAAATCCTCTTTCATACCCATTTCCTCATAGCCCTCACCTCTCTGACAGGGCAATATCCATCTACCTCCTCTTCAAATACTTTCAGTCATCTCACTCCCCAACACTTTTGAGAAGAGAAATCCTGACATTCAATACCACCTGTTTGAAGAAAACACTTGCTACTCTTATATCATGGTTTATTGATATGAACAAAAGAGGTTGACGCAAGAGTTCAGGTAAAAATGACTGGCCCTGATATCAACGTAATGGTTAACTTCTGTTGACATCAAGGAGCTAAACAAAACTGGACATTATGGGAATCAGAGTAAACTCTCCAGTGTTTGGAGTCAAACGTGGCACAGAGGAAGATGTTCATCATCTCAGTCTTGGGTCACCTCTGTGGGAGATCCTCAGAGTAGCTTCCTCTTCACAAACACCTTCAGCTGCTTCATCGATGTCTCCCCTCACCCACCTTCCCCACCATAAGATCAGAAGTGCGGATGGTCACTGAAGATTCCACACTGTTCAGAACATTTTGCCCCCCCCCCCCAGCTCCTGAACTGGTCTATGGCCATGTGCAGCAAGACCCAGACACCACTCAGGCTTGTGCTGTTAAAGTGTCAGTAACATTACTGTAACAACACTGCTTGACACTGCACATTGCCACAGTAAAACAAGAGTTCATTCAGCACCTCACGCTGGTTTCACAGGAATATGAGGAAGTCATTCAGCCCATTGACACTATTGGAGATGAACAGGGACAGCCCACTCAGTACCTCCGGCCTATTACTCAGGAAGAGAGGGAGTCTCGTGTGATGGGGCACACCAGAGCCTCTCGAAAATATTTGAAGGCAATAGTCTAGACTCTAATGTTTTCTTATTTTAAAGGGAATGTAAAATGTCTGTTCCAGATGCAATGTGACAGCATCAAGAGAAAATTCAGAGAGAGTAGCAGCCAGGAAACATTCCCTGAAGCTTCCAACTCTGTTGAGACCCCAATAGTTTCTGATGTTACTGAGAAACCAAAACCCAGTGATCCTAATCTGTGAGAGCTGGCCACAACCATTCAGGCTGCATTAAAATAAACCTAAGGCCTCCCTCGCTGTTTACTCAAGTGGTCTTAACTTGCCAGCTTGGTAACGATCGTTCAATAACTCTGTTAAAAGAAACCAGGACAAAATAACCTTGAAAAGCTACAGCATCATCACACTTGTCAGTACATCGAGCTGTCAAACAGGAATCAGGAGTAACCCAGTCAGGCCCTTGGCCCTGTCCAATTGGACGAGGAAGAAGCCAGTCAGTCCCTTGAGTCACTTGCACAGGAACAGTGGGAGGCCATTCCCACCTCAATGCACTTACACAGGGGCAGAATGAGATAATTGATGCTGATTCCTGATGAATGTCTTATTCCCAAAACGTCGATTCTCCTGCTTCTCGGATGCTGCCTGACCCGCTGTGCTTTTCCAGCAATTGATGCTCTACTCTGATCTCCAGCATCGGCAGTCTTAAGTGTCTCCAGATTGATGCTCTAACATGATGACCAAGTGGAGCAGAGGCTGCACAGACAGACTGTTCCACGTTGTTCCTCTTGGCTCTGTTGCTCATGATACACACGTGGGACTTTAACATGGTTTTCTAGAGGTGGGCAGGGAAACCGTATGTCTTGTGTGTAGTCTCAAGAAGGCACCTTCCATCTCCAAAAAGACAGCCTGGTGTTCTCTATGTAAGGCAGAAGCTGGTGGGAATGGCTACCTGTTTCAGACGGAAGTTATTGTGGCTGCTGTTGGGGATTGTGAACAACCGGACGTTCAGTACAGGGTTCACACACCGACTGCACAATAACATGGGGAGAGTTAAATTAGGAAATTAAACTATTAAGCAAGTCACGTTGGACCGATGAATGGACTCTCTAAGTTCAAATAATGCTGATCTTGTTCATGTTGATCTTGTTGCATGTTTGTCCTGTTCATTGTAACCTGTATGCCTTACTCTGTCCAAGTATATTTCCACCCTATGATTTGTCTGGCCATGCCTACTATGATCAGCCTCCACTGCTCATAAACAAAGTGTTTCCCTGTACTGAGGTACACGTGACAATAAATCACACCAATCAATCCTGGGTAAAGTATGGAATTTCTCAACCTATCAATGTGTCTTTTGGAAATAAGTGATCGCTGCCTCTCTTCTTGTTTCAGCGTCACCATTTCTTTGTCTCTCACAGCTGTAAGATTTAACACTCAGCTTCTTTACTCTATCCTCATGTTACCATCACCGGTGTCTGTGGTAAAGAGATCATTCCTTACAAAGGTGATCAAATCTGTACAGAGCACCCCAAATGCTCTCTCAGCAAGGCTCTACAACAGCAGGAAGATAGCTTTACTTATGTACTCGAATCATCTTACAATGAAGGACAGCATACCATTGACTGCATCCATTACTTACAGAGGGTTTGATTCGGAGCAGTCAGAATAGATTTGTGAGTGGGAGATCATGCGTCCCAAATTTGTTAGAGTTCTTTGATGTTGTGATCAGGAAGCTTGATCAGGACAGAGCAGTAGACATAGTCTCTATGGATTTCAGTAAGGCCTTTGATAAGGTCCCACACAGCAAGTTGCTCTGGAAGGGGACATCACGTGGAATGCTGGGGGAACTGGCAAATTGGATACACAGTTGGTTTGATGGTAGAAAGCAGAGGGTTTAGTGGAAGGATGCTTGTCAGACTGGAGGCTGGGTCCATTGCTGTTTGTTATCTATGAATTGGTTGAGAATGTACAAGTTATGATGAGTAAGTTTGCAGATGACACTAAAATAAGTGGGAGCATGATCAGTGAGGAAGTTTATCAGAAATTGCAGCAGGACCTTAATCAGGTGGGGAAGTGGGCCGTGAAATGGCAAATGGAATTTAATATCGATGCATGATGTCTTACATTTTGGGAACTCAAATCAAGGTAGGAGTTTCATGGTGCATGGGAGGATCTTCAAGGGGGTAGTTGGCAGAGAGACATTGGAGTTCAGGTGCACGGTACTCTGACAGTGGAGTCACAGGTAGACAGGGCAGTGAAGAAGGCTTTTGGCGCATTGGCCTTCATCAGGGAGGATATTGAGTATAGAAGTTGGGAATTTATGTTGCAGTTACACAGGACTTTGGTAAGTCCGCACTTGGAGTATTGTGTTCAGTTTTGTCACGTTGTTGTAGGGAGGATGCTATTAAATTAAAAAGAATGCAGATGAAATTTACAAAGACGTTGCCAGGACCCAATGGTCTGAGTTATAGGGAGAAGTTGGACAAGCTAGGACCTTTTCTTTAGCATGTAGGAAACTGAGGGAGTCCTTATAGAGCTGAATCAGATCATGATGGTGGGGTTAATGCTCTCAGTCTTTTTCCAAGGTTTAGAGAATCGAGGACGAGAGGGGATCAGTTTAAGGTTAAAGGGGAAGGAATACAAGGGAACTTGAGGGGCCAGTTCTTTACACAGAGGCTGGTACGTGGATGAGCTGCCCGCAGGTGCGATTGAAGGAGATACATTAACAACATTTCAAAAACATTTGGATAAATATGTTGATAGGAAAGCACTGGAAGGATATGGGCCAACTGCAGGGAATTGGGGTTAGCGTGGATGGATATTTACAAGGTAGAGTCGAAACCCCTCTGCTAATTAAACCCAAATACCCAGAAATGCTCGCCCCACCTTGTAATCTGTTAACATATGAGTGATACAGATCTCCTATATTCCACTATTTAAACAAAAATTTACAATTTAGTTTCTTAACTTTAATAGTGAACACTAAACAACAACTATTCACAAATACAAACTCCTCTTTTCTTAGCTACTTACTCTCTGACTCTAACTCTGTAAAAATATTCTGTTCCAGCAGCCCACATATTAAACATTACAATCTCAAGACCACACAGTCTCTATCTTCCCCGCTGTGTTCACTCTTCCAGCTCCTGATCTCCCTGGGTCATGTTTTTATTGCAAGTAGGTTTACATGAACATTTACATTTACTCTCTTTGATAGAGAGTGTTTGAGATGGCCAGTTAGCACTCCTGCTCTACAGCAGTTATTCTGCTGTTGGATGACAGTGACTCTCCCTCTAGTGTTCAAATGCTGGGTTTATCTACTCCCCATGATACAACAATTCTCATAACTTGATTGCTTTCCAGGTGTCCAAACAATAATATTCAAGTTCCGTTGGCTTCTTGTATACTGACCATTATTTAAACTCTTTGGTTGTACTTGAATTATTGTCAAAACAACAACCAAAACTCAGGTATCCATTTCCCAGCTAATTGTGACGTATGGAACAGCCTGTGCTGTACTTTCTATTCAACAAAAAACCCGTTCTGTCTTAAAGTGACCGGACATGCTTTCGGCTTCATAAGACCTCCCTCCTTCAGAAAAAAAAAGAACTATCAGAATGAAAAGATGGCTTCGTTTCTTTTCCTCTAATTCTTAATCCCATTATTATGAAATACAAAAGTATTAATCTCAGGGATGTCATTCATATTAATTTGTACACCTATTTAAACTGGAATAAGTCAAATCTTATCTAAAGTTTTTCCTTTAAATCCGCGATAACACATCTGCGATCACATTTTAGGATCCACAGCATGTACATTTTGTAAATTTAAAGTTGGTGTGATATGACCCCAATTAAATCCTCTCATATTCTGGTCTTTAAATATTCCAAAACACGTGAGGGGTTTGTCGATGTCCACAACCATCTCCGACAATTTATTTGTCACATAAACATTAAAATATTGTCAGGTCAGCGCAAAACTTTATCATTCTTTTTCAATAATGGAGAATGTTGTATTTTTCTTTCTGGTGGATATTCCGTTTTTTTCGACAAGTAGCTAATCAGCCATTCAAATCCATCATAACCTTTCTGTATCAATACATCTCCAAGCCCTATATCCCTAGAAGCAAATCGAATTTTCAAAGGGTTTCAAAATATTTGGTGTAGCTAAAACTGGTGCGGTGATTACTCCTGCTTTAAAATTCTCAAATGCCTCCTGACATTGTTCTGTCCACCATAATTATGTGTTCTCCTTTAATAAATCCATCAGTGGTGCCCATACGCTGCTGAAGTTTGGAACAAACTTCCGATAGAATCCACTCAGCTCCAAAAATCGAAGCATCTCTTTTTTAGAGGATGGTTGTGGAAATTCCTCAAAGACCTTTGTCTTTGTGTTCCATGGGGTCAACCTTCCATGTCCAATATAATGTCCCAAGAACGTCACCTTTGCCTTCGCGAATTCTGTTTTCTTTAAGTTTATTACCAAGTTTGCTTCTTGTAATCTTCAACATGCTCTGTCAAATGTAACATGTGAGCTTTCAATCACTTGCTGAAGGTCACTACATCATACAGATAAGCTGCACAATTTGTTCATCTGACCATACCTCTGTTCCTGAGTCACTAAACCTGGCTTTGAAGGGAATTCCTATCACTGGTGGCAATACTAATACGTCATCCCGACAGGAAATCGTCAAAATTTCAGAGCTTTTATCTGCCACGTGCTTCATTCTATGCTGAGCCCTTCAGGTGCTGTTTAGCGAACTCACCTACTCCATCTAATTTCTCCCTCACCTCGCATACATAATCCGAGTGTGAGATCTCTGACTTCGGTCCTGTCAATTTATATTCAATTAATTCCAAAGGACCTCTCACTTCAAATATTAACTCAAAGGAAGTAAACTGAGTAGATTAATTTGGGGCAAATAATTTTTTGTCTAATGGCAAACAATTTAATGGGACACCTTCAATCCAATCATTCCGGTAATCCTGACAGTACACTGTTAATATGGTCTTCAGCGTCTGATGCTAACTTTCCAAGGCTCCCTGGGATTCAGGATGGGACGCCCTTGATTTGAATTGCTGTATGCCTAAGCTATCCATGACTTCCTTAAACAGTGGAGCGGTAAAATGAGACCTTGGTCTGACTGAATCTCTCTGCGGAGCCCACAGTGAGGAAAGAAAGCTACTAACACCTCCACCTCCCTTTTTATCTTAACACTCCATAATAGAATTGCCTCTGGAAATCTGGTAGACACATTCATTATGGTTAGCATTTCCACTTTTATTTTAGACAGGGGAGCTACACAACTCATCATAATCTACGTGAAATGTTCTTCGAATGCAGGAATTGGTAACAAAGGTGCTGGCTTCAGTACTGCCTGTGACTTACCTACCATTTAGAATGTTTGACATGTACATCAAAAAATAACCACGTCCGTGTGCATTCCAGGCCACTAGAAATGCCTCTGTATCTTAATCTGAGTCTTCTGTCCACCTGGGTGACCCCCTGCAGTTAGTTTATGTGCTACCCGTAACACTGTACGCCACCTCTAACACAATCTGGTGCACTTAGGCCCATTCCCCTTCTGCACTAACCTATCGGGGTCTCCATTTTAATTTTGGCATTCTATCTTTAAGTTAATAACCTTTGACAATATATTCTGATTCCTTTTCTGTGTGTGGGCATGTGTATGTGTGTGTGAATGTGTGTGTATATATCTGTTGTAAGTCCATTAGCATTTCTGGACTAAACCCCTCTGCCTGATCCTCTGCCTGTTCAGGGTTTTCCTGCACCGTGACATCAAACAGGGTGTCAGTTCACTGCACATCAACTCCTTTGGCTTTTTATTACGGTTTTCCTTCCGGCTCTAACTTATGACAGTGGAATTTTGTTACTGTACAGTCTGGAAAAATCCTGGGTATTTTTCTTTTAACTCCCCAATTCCCTAGTTTTCCTTTTGCCTTCTCCAACACATGGGGTGCCACTCCCACCTTGGATCCTGTTAAATCGTTCACAAGAACAAACTGTTTTCCTGGAACTGACACTCTGTTAGTCACTGTCACTGTTACTTCCCCAACCTTGAATTGGCATTCCATCCTGATGTTACACAAGGGAATACTTAATTTCTAACCGCATTCCACAAATTGTCACGATCTTGATTAATACGTCAAAAAGAGTGAACATAGTATAATCTCTCACCATTAGAAGCCGAGAGAAAGTGAGGGCTGCAGATGCTGGAGATGAGAGTTGAAAGGTGTGGAGCCAGAAAAGCATAGCCAACCAGCTAGCATCCAAGGGGAAGAAGAGTTGACGTTTCAGGCATAAATCCTTCATCAGGAAAGTGGGGGGTGGGGTAAGTGAGGGGGAAGGGGGCCGAGAAATAAATAGGATGGTGGGGTGGAGCTGGGTGGAAGATAGTTTGGAAGGCGATAGGTAGGCGCAGGTGGGAGGTGATGGTGATATGTCGGAGAGGAGGGTGTTGTGGACAGGACAACTAGAACCCTCAAACTAGAACCATCATCAATGTTGACTTCACCAAATTCCAAATCTCCTCTTCACCAACCTCTCCCAGATCCAACCTTTCAACCTAGCACTGCCCTCTTGAACTGCCCTAACTGGCCATCTTCCTTCCCACCTACCGACTCCATCCTCCCCTCTGACATATCACTATTGCTCCCACCTACATCTTCTTATCGCCTTCCCAGTGACTCTCCCACCAGCTCAGCTACTACCCTCATATTTATCTTTCAGCCCCCTTGTCCCCCCACCACATTCCTGACGATGGGTTTCCGCCTGATATTCAATTGTCCTGCTGTTTGGATGCTGCCTGATCTGTTGTGCTTTTCTGGCGCCTCACTTCTCAACTATTAGAGACTGAGCAGATCCCATATCTCACAAAATTATAACTTCTTGTTCTTCTCCCCCTGTTCTTTTTGAGTAAACTTTATCTACAGAGGTGAATTCTTTCAGCGATCAGGTACTGACTCCATACCCAGCCCCTGCCTATGCTGACCACTCTCCTGCAGCTCCTCGGCTCCACTTGGGGTCCCCGTTGCCAGTTTCACCAATGCCACTGGGCTTAGCCTCTTCTGCCACATCTTTCCCAAAGTTCCTTCCTTCAACGACCATCACAGTGTGTCCCAGCTTACTTCAATGAAAACACCTTTTCCTAGTGCTCTTCTTAAACCATCGGCACTGTCATTTTATGTGTTTCAAGCCCTTATACTGAGAACACCTGAGACCTTTCACCTCCTTTCAACCCCTTTGGGCTTCTTTTTTCACCTGTGGTAAACGATTGTGCGCTACTGTTTGCTTTGTAATATGTGAACTTCCCTTCTCCCAATTTCTATCCCTCAGAGCATGTAAATTCTCCCGGAAGCTAAATTTCATCTCATGCACCAGTGCATATTTCACTACCATTTCTGCCACGCTTCTCGCTTCTTGAACTTTCTGTTCGTGCACATGAATTCTTACCATCTCTGGAAGTGAGTCTTTAAACTTCTTCAGCATCATAATCTCGCTTCCATCCTCACGGGTCTTATCTATTTTTAAGTCCAGCACCCATCTATCAAAATGACTGTAGTTAATTCTTTCAAACTTGACATAAGTCTGACCTGGTTCCGTCTCCATTTTTATGAACCTCTGTCTATATGCTTCTGGTACCAATTCATAGCCAATCAAAATAGCCAATGTGACATCTGCATAATCTCTTGATCCCTCATCTGACAGCGCTGTACATACCTCACCAGCTGTGCCCACCAACTTAGTCTGTACAAGCATTACCCACAATTTCACTGGACACGTAATCTGCCGAGTCATTTTTTTCAAATGAAATAAAAAATGTTTTGACATTTTTCTCATCGAAATATGGCAATGCACTAACATAGTTGTATACATCCCGACGTTCTCCCTTCATCTTCATCCTGTTAATTTAACTTTCTTGTCTAATTCCCAACTTCTGAATCTCTCTCTTTCTTTTTCCTCTCCTTCTCATTTTTCTCTCTCTGTTTCCGTCTCTTTCTTTATCTTCTAACTTCAGTTGCCATATCTGCAATTAAAGTTTTTTTCTAACTCGACTGCACTTGTCTGTTTCTTTGATACATCAATGTGCTTGACCATCTGCATTACAATTTCAGCTTCCCTTTTCTCCCTGGTTAAACCCAATTCCAACCGATTTGCTAATTCTAAATAATGTCCTGCTTCTGTCTTTCTAAACTTGCTTGGCAAATTTAGGAACATCTTTAGTAATTTTAAAAGCCATTTCCCTCACTTTTAATTTAAACAACCACAAGTATACAAAATTAAACAGACTTTCCGAACGGTTTTATTTGAAGATCTAGGTCACTAATTGCAAATTGTTGGAGTTTGCTGGGACATTTTGTACCAGAAATCTGTTCAAATCTGTCCAGGTCCCTTTCACAGGGCCCCAAACTGTGAAGACATCTATGTTGAGCACTTCTGTTAATTAAAACCACAAACCCAAAAAATGTTCACCTCACCTCGTAATCTGTTAATACATGAGTGACAAAGAACTCCCAAATTCCACTAATAAAAGAAAAATAACAGTTTGTATGTGTGCAAGTTAGCTCGCTGTGCTTGAAGGTTTGTTTTCTGACGATTCGACACTATGACTAGGTAACATCATCAGTGAGAGTCTCTGCTGAAGCGCTGGTGGTATGTCGTGCCTCTTTATTTATAGGTCTTGGTCTCTTAAGATGGGTGATGTCATTTCCAGTTCTTTTGTTTTCCAAGAGATGGCGGATGGATCTAAATTGGTGTGTTTATTGACGGACTTCTGGTCAGAATGCCATTCCACTAAGAACATCCTTGCGTGTCTTAATATGTGTGTGCGTTGTCCCAATCAAAGTGGTGCCCTTCTTTGTCTGTATGTATGGAACATAGTGATAGTGGGTCATGTCTTTTAGTGGCCAGTTGGTGTTCATGTATCCTGGTAACACGACAACAGGACCATTTCAATGGCGGAAAAATGATTTTATATACACTGTTTAATTAATGTTCGTGTGCAGGTATGTAACATTTTTCATGTGTGCACAACACATTCTAAATGAACAACGGAGACAAAGTTAACTAAAAGTGATGCATATGATGTATGAAATTTATAAAACGTTAAAACATCATTTGATTCTCATCTAAAATGATATGTTCCACTCTCTTAACGTTCCGTCCTTTACTGGAATTCTCCACTCCAATCTCTCATTCTTACCAAGATGTGTATTATAAATTCTTGCTTCTGGTGTCCCAATTTATTTCAGTTAATCCCCTTTCTACCAGAATTCAATATATTGGCCTGTTAGGTACTTTCCAAAGTTAGTGTCTGTCATATTATTGGAGATAAAAATTCTAGCATCAGAGCCAGCATTTGAACATATTGTTCTGTTGAACATGTACTACACCAAGAACCACAGCACACAGGAATTGCCAAAACATTGAGGGATGTACATCTACTTCTTTCGATGATCTAGTTTTCTCATTTTTCACATTTCCTCATCTATGTTGTCTCGCTCTTTGTCTCTTTGTATCTAGTTAAGAAATTTACCAATCATTCTTTGCGTCTCTTCACTCAAAGCTCCTCCTTTCGGTTTATATCTATTGCTCTCTTTTTGATGTAATGTGATTCTAATTGAACATTGTAACTACAAAGACATTCGGGAGGAGTTGGCCCGAGTAAATTGGAAAGGGAGCCGAGCAGGGCAGACCATGGAATAGCAAAAGCAGGAGTTTCTGGGGATATTTCGGAGGATATCAGAAATTCTCCCAAAGGAGATGAAACATACTCATGGGAGGACAAGGCAGTCATGAATAATAAGGCATCAAACCAAAAGAGGAAACATACAATGTGGTGAAGATGATTGGGAATCCAGAGAATTCATTGGCACTGAAACTACATAAGGCTGGCATTACTGACACTGCAGAGCTCTTAATCGTGGTCAGGGAGAGAAACAGAGGAAACACATTCACTTTAAACACAGAAGATGGTATTACTCAAGGAAAAATATTCAGATGAATTAAAGAATTGAATTAAAATAAGTTAATTGGTTTTGCAGAATGTATCAGATTGAAAGCATGACACGGGGAGCGACCCTCAGCCGAATGAGAGTGTGAAAATGCTAGTGTTACCACATCAGAAACCAGAGTAGGTCACTGAGTACAGGGCCGATGGGTGAATGCGTCTCGATGTGAACTGAGGGACAGACAGCAGAATTGCATTGTACATATTGCAGCTCAAAACTGCGTATTTATGTAGTGCTGTAGACTACAGCAGCAGGAGAAGCAGATCAGCATTCAACCACAACCTGTAACTTTTAGCCTCGAATAATTTCCTCAGTCTGCCATTAGCATTAATACAATCTATGTTTCAGGAATGACTGTGGGTTAACATGACTGGGTCAGAACCACGTGAACCGAAACCTGATGCTAACCCATTAAAGCTACCACACTTGACCAACAGATCTGATCGAAGCTCCGCAATCCTGTCACATTCTGTCATAAATGGTAATGGATGATTAAACAAATGACGGAGGAAAGGGCTCCACAAATAACCCCATCCTAAATAATTGAAAAGTCCTGTACATCAGTGTAAAAGACTAGGATGTGGTATCTGCACCACCCTCAGCCAGAAGTGTTGAGTTGATGATCCACCTCACCCTCGCCATGATACCCACAGAATCACAGATGCCAGTCTTCAACCAATTCAATTTGCTGTACGTGACATGAAGAAATAGCTGAACACAGTACGTACGAAAAAGACAATGGTCCCTGACACCATTCCTGCAATAGGACTGAAGACTTGTGCTGCACAACAAGCCGTGTCCCTGGGGAAGCTGTTTCATTCCAGCTCCAACTCTGATATTGCCCTGATAATGTGGAAAATTACTCAACTATGTCCAGTTCCTAAGAGGATTATAATTGCAATCTGGCCAGTTTCCTCCCCCTCAGACTCAGCACGACAGTCATATTAGTGGGAGTTCTTTTTGACAGAGTTATCAAGCAGCACAGAAATAACCTGCTCAGTATGATTTCAGATCGGTCCCCATGTAGAGATGGTGCTGCTGTGGAAAGGTCACTGGATTACTAATCCAGACCAGGCTAATGCTCTGGCAGCTGGTGTAAGTTAAACACAATTGACAAAATATTAAGATGCAAAATCTGGTGTCCGTAAATAGTGACCTTCAAGGCAATGTCGATTGTACACACCAATTTGCTTCACAAATGTACTTTCCAGAAGTGAATCTCCTGTGCTTTCCTGGTCTGGCCTAAACGTGACTGCAGACACACAGACATGTGATCAACTTTGCAAAGGTCTCTGAATCTGCCAAACAAGACATTCTATTGTATCAAACTGTTCCGAGGCCTAAAGGATAAAACCAGTCAGAACACCGGGCACAGCCTCAGTATTGGGAAAGGGAATGAGAAACACAATCCTGTTGACCTGCAGTGACCTCCTTCCTAACATCTGAGAACTTCGGACAACATTTACAGACTACATAGAAACATCAGGAATGGAGTAGGCCATACAACACATTGAGCCTTCCCCATTCCAGTTCATATTCAAACATCTCCGCAATGCACTTTTCCCACACACTGTACACATCCCTTAATGTGATTAACCGTGGGAAGCTATAAAGTAGTAAGTGCAGGAGTCCATTTGGTCTGTCGAGTTTGCTATCCAATTCAATATAATGATACATGACCCTTTATTTCCATATCGTTCTCCTTCTCTCCGACCATTCCTTTACTGTCTCTACCTCCGTATTTATATTCAGTGTCTTGGCTTCCAGGTTCGAGCGCATTCCCCAGGTTCACCAGTTGCTGAGTGCAGACAATTACTGTCATCTCATTGCAGAATGGTCTGTCTGTACCTAATACTGTGGACCCTTGTTTTAGACACCACAGCCAGGCGAATTATTATCCCTGCTTCCAATCTGTCTCACCCTGTCAGAGATTAATATATCTCACTGAGATCTCCACCCATTTTCCTAAACCCCATGGAATACAGGCCCAGTCGCCCCAAACTATGCTCCCACAACAAGCCTGTCATCCCAGAGATCAGTCTGGTCATCCTTCACTGCTCTCCATCAATGTCAGGTTTGTCATTTATTAGGTACTGAGACCAAACCTGCACACAATACTGGACTGTGTTTGAGATGGGGTCTCACCAACCCTCTGTATAGCTGCAGTAAGACACCCTTACTTCTGGATTCAAATCCCCCTGAAATGAAGGTCAGCACATCATTGATCTTCCTAACTGCTTTCTGCTCCTGTAATATTGCTTTCAGTGACTGGTTTACAGGGAGATCCAGATCCTTTGCAATGTTACAGCTCCCCACTTGGTAAGTCTATGTACACTGGGCAGCGTGTGAATGCCATTCCCAGTATTGCCATGTGGGTTCAGACCTCACTGTGCTGCAGGGACCTTGGAGGGCTTCGCAGAAGGAAACAAAAAAATGGCCCATACGTCGCTTTTTAGATCAACATGTTTCAAACAATCCCTTTTCAAATGAAAAGCTGCCAATCTCTTGCTCCCACAAAAGGGCACACCATCACCTCTACCCACCTTGCTCTCCATCTGCCACGTATTTGCCCATTCACTCCACTTGCCTTAGTCACCTTGAAGCTTTTTTACAACCTCCTCACCCACTCACAATCCAACAGCCTTTAGTTCTGTCAGCAGGTTGGGATATATTGCATTTGATTCCCGCAACCAAATGTTCAATGGTTATTGTGAACAGCTGGGACCCGAACACCGATCCCCGTGATACCTCAGCAACCTTCCTCTGTTTAAAAAAATCTGTTTTTTCAATTTATTTATTTCGTGAATCTGGGTGTGACTGGCTCTGCCAACATTTACTGCCTGTCCCTGGTTGCCCCTTGAGAAGGTGGTGGTGAGCTGCCTTGTTGAACCGCTGCAGTCCACTGTGGATTCAGTGACAGTAACAACATCGAATGCCAAGGAGCCGTGTTAGATTGCATTTTAGTGGTGATGGTCACGGTCTGGCAATTGTGTGACGTGAATATTACTTGCCACTTGTCAGCCTGGATACTGTCCAGATCTTGTCACATGGACTGCTTCAGTATCTGATGAGTCACAAATGTTGCTGAATATTGTGCAATCATTGGCAAATATCCTCACTTATGTCCTTAGAATAGAGGCAAGGTCATTGATCTAGCATCCCTGAAGATGTTTGGGCCTAGGCCACTGCCCGAAGGACTCCTACAGACTTGTCCTGGAGCTGCGTTGACTGACCTTTATCAACTATGACCATCTTCCGACGTGTCAGGTATGATTGTAACCAGCGGGGAGTTTGCCCCTGATACCCATTGATTCCAGTTTTGTTTACGCCCCTTGATACCACACTTGGGAGAAGACAGCCTTGTTTTAAAGGGCTGTCACTCTCACCCCACCTCTGTAATTCAGCTCTGTTGTCCATGTTTGAACCACGGTAATGAGGTTAGGAACTGAGTGGTCCTCGTGGAGCCCAAACTGGGCGTCATTGACCAGGATATTGCTAAGCAGGTGCTGCTTGAAAGCACTGAGACATTCCACCACTTTACTGATGATCGAGAGTAGACTGATGGGTTGGTAATTGGCCGGATTGGATTTGTTCTGCTTTTTATATGCAGGAGATACTTGGGGTAATTTTCCACGTAATCGGGGAAATGTAATTGTTGTAACGGTATTCGAACAGCTTAGTGAGGGCAGTGACAAGGTCTGGAGAACAACTTTTCAGTACTATTGCCAGAATGTTGTCAGGGTATGTATCCTCTGGGGTATGCAGTGTCTCCAACCGAATCTGGATATCGCTTGGAGTGAATCAGATTGGCTGATGGCTGGTAACTGAATTGCTGAGGACCACTGGAGGAGGCCGAGGTGCATCATCCACTCAGCACTTCTGACTGAAGATTATTGCGAATGCATCAGCCTTATCTTATACACTGAAGTGCTGGGCTTTTCCATCATTAAGAATGAGGATACTCATGGAATCTCCTCCTACAATGACTTGTTTAATTGTCCATAACTGTTTTCAACTAGAAGTAGAAGGACTGCAGAGCTTAGATCTGATCCGTTGCTTGTGGGATCACTTAGCTCTGTCTATCACTTACTGCTTATGCTGTCTGGCGCACAAGTAGTCCTGTTTGGTGACTTCGTCAGGCTGACGTCTCATTGTCAGGTTTGCCTGGTGCTGCTCCTGCCCTCCTGCACACTCCATTGAACCAAGGTTGATCCTCTGGTTTGATGGTAATTGTTGTGAGGAGGATATGCCAGACCATGAGGTTGTGCTGGAGTACAATTCTGCTGCTATTGATGACCCGCAACACGTTATGGAAACCCAGATAGATCTGTTCGAAGTCTGTCCCAGTTAGCACGGTGATAGTGCCACCTAAAATGGTGGAGGTTATTCTCAATGTGCAAGTGTGACTTTATCTCCACAATAACTATGCAGTGGTCACTCTTACCGATACTGTCACGGAAAGATACTTCTGCAACTGGCAGATTAGTAAGGCTGTGGTCAAATATGGCTTTTCCCTCTTGTGGGTTCCTTCACCACCTACCGTAGACCCAGTCTATCAGTTATATCCTTTAGGACACGGCCAGCTCAATCAGTAATGCTGCTGCTGAACCATTCTTTTTGTGGACATTGACGTCCCTAACACAGAGTACATTTTGTGCCTTTGCCACCCTCCGTGCTTCCTCCAAGTGTTGGTCAGCTTGGAGGAGTACTGATTCATTAGTTGGGAGAGGCTGGTACATGGTAATCAGCAGGAGGTTTCCTTTCCCATGTGTAACCAATGCCATGAGACTTCATGGGATATAGGTCACTGTTGAGGACTCCCAGAGCAAATCCCTTCCAACTGTATCCCACTGTACCACCACTTCTGCTTTGTCTGTCCTACTGGTGAGAGAGGAGATACCCGGGGAAGGTGATGGGGTGTCAGGGATATAGTCATACTCACAGAACCATACCTTAAATACAAGGTCAGGCTGTTGCTTCACGTGTCTGTTTATTTCTATTCACTGTTTCCTGCCAACTGTCCCATTCTAGAAACATGTCCACATATTCGAACCAATCCACGAAGATTTGATTTTGCAAACTAGGCTGCGAGCTTTATCAACATTTTTCTGAAAATCCACGTGTTTTACATCTATTGCTTCTCTTTCATTTGTCTCCCCGTCAGTTTCTCAAACATAATTCCCATTTCATAAATCTATGTTCGTGTTGTCTATGACCATTATTTTCAGTCCCAATCATTTCTCCCAAACGATTTACTTACTATGTTCTATGTTCCATGTACTATTTCGTTTTCCATACCGGACTTGGTTTTCCTGGCATTGTCAGAAAGTTCTGCGAAGACAGAACTTAAGTTGTGGATTCATAGTTTTGCCATTTCCCTGTTTCCCATTCTCCATTCTCTGGTTTCAAACTGGAAAAAACCTGCACTGTTTATTCATACTTCTCACAATGATATAATTTGACAAGCTATAACAGTTCACTCTTATAAACTTTGTGAACATTATCTTCAGAATCCCAACAATTCATGTCTTATGCTGCTCAGCTCCACATCATACACTCACAGGAGCATACTCTCTGTACAAACAGAAATACAGCATGATCTATATTAGTCCCACTTTCCTACACCACGCATATAGCCTGGAATGTTATGAAACTTCCAAGTGCTCATCCAAGTACTTTTAACGGTTGAGAGGTTAGCCGTGATAACTCCCCTCTCAGGAAGTACATTCAAGACCTCAAAACCCTCTGGGTGAAAAAAAAGTAATCTTTAAATCCTCTCTGAACCGCAAACCCTTCACTTTAAAAGTGTGTTCCTTTGTTCTTGACTCTCTGACTAAAAGGAACAGCTACTATCTATCCACCCTGTCCATGACCCTTGTTAACGTAACATTCTGAATCACATCCCCCTCAGCCTTCTCTGCTCCAAACAACCCGAGCTTATCCAGCCTCTCTCCATAGCTGATATGCTCCATCCCAGGGAACATCCTGGTGAATCTCCTCTGCAACCACTCCAGTACAATCACATCCTTCCTCTAATGAGGCTCCCAGAACGACATACAGTACTCTATCATGGACTAAACCAAGCCCTGTATAGCACTTATAATCTACTCCCTGATTAATAAACGCTCCACACAAGGTTCAATTCTTAACTAGTCCACTACCCTGTTCAGTCACATTCAGGGATGTGTGGAGAAACACCCCGTGAGCTCCCTAGTGTGCTGCCAATCATTGTGTGCACCCTATGTCTGGTTCCTCCTTCCAAAGTACATCACCTCATATTTATCAGGATGACTTTCCATCTGCCATTGATCTGCCCATCTGATCATTCCACTTGTATTTTCCTGTAAAATCAAAACTTTCTCCTCACTGCCAACCACCCGGTTAATCTTTGTGTCAAACATAAACTTAGTTATCACAACTCCCACCCCTCCACCCCCCCCCCCCCTCCTCCAGGTTCACACCTATACCATTTATGAATGCAACAAACAATGAGGGACACAGCACTGATCCCTGTGGTACACCAGGGGACACTGGTCTCCAGTCACACAGCCTTCTCCAACCACCCTCTGCCTCCTGACACTAAGACAACTTTCGTTGTAACTTTTCAAGTTATCCTTGATACTGTGCGATTTTACTTCATGTTTTTCAGTTTCCCATGTGGAACTTTGTCCAAGGCCTTACTGCAAAACGAAATAAGCGACCTCCTCAAACTAATTCAATCAAATTCATTAGATGTGACTTCACTCTGATAAATTCATGATGATTATCCCTGATCAAACCTTGCGACTCGGATTGGAGTTCGATTTTCTCCTTCCCGATATTCTCCAGTAGTTTCCCGAACAGTGATCTAATACTCGATCGTCCATAGTACCTTGGCAAATCTCTACCACCCTTACTGTGAAGTGGAATCATATTAGCTGTTCTCAAGTCCTCTGGCACCTCCCCTGTGGTTAGATTCCAATTACAATTTCCTCCCTTGACTCCAACAGTATCCAGACCTGCGGATTGGTCGAATTCTATACCAGACAAAGCCTCAAACCCCTGCTCGTATTTTACATGAATCTCTTCAAGAGATTTCCAGTCCATCTTCTCGATTTCTGTACCTGCATCCTCCTTCTCCCAAGTAAAACAGCTGTGATGTTTACATGGAACAACCTATCAATGTTCTCCGGGTTGACACACTGATTGCCCCTTTGGTTTCTAATGGACACTAGCTGTTTGCTGATTATTCTGTTCTATTTGTTCGTGTAGAATACCGTGGGATTCTCCCTAATCTCGCCTGCTTGCACTTTTCCATGTCCCTCTGTTATTCAGTCCACTCCATGTTTCTAAGTTTCTGAGTTTCACTACAATCTCCTCTCATGTTTTGAAACTCAATATCACAGGCTGAGTTTCCCCATTAGATAATCTTGCCATTTTATGGATTAGTCTGGAAAATAGCTTTTGCAGTTCCTCTGTAGTCAGTATATTCTATCTTAGATTGGGACTCCAAACGGAACACAACACTCTAAGTTTAGTCTCAGCAACACTATATGCAGCTGGTGCACGACATCTTATTTATTGCAATTGCATACACATGAATGTAAACCTAATTTTTCGTTTCCTATTTGCATGCGTTCTTCCCAATTCCTTTCATTTTAACTTTTCTTATGATGTTAGTGCGAGAGTTCTTAAAAAAGATCCTCCTGAATATCCAACGATACGTTATCCATTAGTTCCTCATTGCCTACGTCCGCAAGAATCATCTTCAAACCATTCCAAAAAATGTTTGCCACTTATGGTTTTCGTTTCATCGATGCATTATCATCCTCCCCAGTTTTCCCATTACCTTCTATATATCCAGAAACACGTTCTTTGTAATTCAGCCCAAGAGTCACCCGACCGCAGATTACAAGTTTACTGATCTGTAGTTCACCACTCTTCATCGTCATCCTTTTTTAAACTATTGGATAATATTTATAACATTTGCCATATCCAGACTGGCTAAATATATTTTGGGAATTACTGGAAAATAAGATGAAAATCTGCGATGAAATCAATACGCCTATTGCTGCTTCCTCTGATATTCTTGTATGAAATACATTTGATCTGTCAGATTTACAAATACTCAATCCAGTTTCCTTTTCAAAGATGACCTCATCACTGATAAGAATGATCTTAGACTTTACTTACACAAGTCCCAAGGTCACTTGGTATATCTGGGAGAATATCTGGACATTCTTCCATGACGATAGACCCAAAGAAACTGTTTCTTTCCCCTGTGATTTCTCTGTTCTCTTCAATAAATTACCTGTCCGCATACCTACTGTTCCACCTTTGATCGTGTTTTTACTTTTGTTTCATACACTGATGCGCGTTTTTATTTTTAGCAGTCTTTCTGTTTTTTTAGCAGTCTTTATGTTTTTCTTTTGTTTGCATTCTGTTTCTCTTTTTGATTTCCTTCTCAGTTTCTTGGTCATCCATTGCTGGGTCCTACATTTCTCTGAATCGACTGGCTTACTACAACACTTGGCATTTTTCTAAGCTGCTTCCATTGACCTAATAGGTAGTTAAAGGTGAGGCTGAAAGGGTTAGGTCGGAGAGGAGGGTGGACCAGATTGATGGGAAGGAAGATGAACACATACGAACGTTCAAAAGGGGGAAATGTGCTGTGTTGGAATATTGGACTGGGATAAGGTGGAGTTAGGGGAAATGGGGAAACTGGTGAAATCTACATTAATCCCCTGTGGTTAGAGGGTCCCAAGGCAGAAAAGGAACGTTTCTTCATCTATGATTCTGGTGGTTAGTGTTTGGCGATGGAGGAGGCCCAGGGCTCTCATGTCCTTGGCAGAGTGGAAAGGAGAGTTAAAGTGTTTAGCCACAAGGTGGTGGAGTTGGCCAATGTGGCTGTTCCAGCAATGTTCTCTGAAATGATCCACGTATGTCTCGCCAATATAGAGAAGACCACACTGAGTTGAAAGGATGCAGCAGATGAGGCGTTCTGTCTCCCTTCATCACCTGTCACTTTCAACACCACCTTCATCTACCTATCGCATTCCTAGCTACCTGCCTCCTGCCACGCCCCCTTCTCATTTATCTCTCAGCCCCCTTGATCTAGAAGCCTCATTCCTGATAAAGGTTTGTGCCCGAAACGACAATGCTCCTGCTCCTAGTACGCTGCCTGACTGTGCTTTTCCAGCGCCACTGATCTCCAGCAGCTGCAGTGCCCACTTTCTCCTCATAACTTCAGGGCTTTCATGATTCAGATTTATAACAGTTACTTCAAATAAAATAAACACTATCGTGTACTCAAACAGCATAAAAGAGAAACAATGTATTGTGGTCACTGTCCCCAAGAGGCCCTTTCCAGCAAAGTTTTCAATTAGCTTTTCTGATCATCCAACACCAATTTCTAAATAACCTGATCTGTAGCTCCGTGCTCGACAAAATGTTAATGCCAGCGATCTAACACATGTTCATGAAATCCATTTTTCCCCGCATTAGCATTCAGTTGGGTTAACACATTTTAGATATAATGTAAACAGGACATTATTACTGCAGAAGCCACAAATGTGTATATCTAATTTTCCTGTTTTATAATATGTCCAGCATTTGTATTGCAGCTTTCACTTTGATATATAACTCCCATCAATGTTTGCTCCTCCTTGCTGTTTTTACACTCCACATTACAGGATTCTGTCGAATCTGAGCGACGTGGGCTTTGGGGAGATGAATGTTAGAGATCATCTCACCACATCATTTATGATCTTCTTAAGCATCATTGTGACATTTTCTCCAGATCTCCCATTATACTAGTGGAGTAGAGAAGGACACTGATCGTTCAACAATGCTCTGTATTCCCCCAGAGAGCTGAGACAGCTCTAACCTGGGTTCAAACCTGACAGCAGGGTGGTAAAGTATTGCTGCTGCTGTACAGGATCTTAGTGAGATCACATCTGGAGTAGTGTGTACAGATTTAATGTCTTCAATGAAGAAAGGATATTGTTATATTGGAAGCAGCTCAGAGATGGTCCCCTCAACTGATTCCTGTAATGAAGGTGCTAGGTTATGATGAAAGGATTATCAGGTTGATCCAATCACCATTGGAGTTTACAAAAATGAAAGAAGATCTTATTTCAACATAGATGACAGGAAGGTGTCAACAACTTAAGAGAATTACACAGATAATGGAGGAATCCATTCCGTTCTTCAGCCTGTTACACACAAAAAACAGAATGATATTCAGGCCTTTGACCCTATTACACCAGAATCGGACGAGGCTGTTCAGCCCGTGGAACCGAATGTATATTTACAGGAGGAGGCCAATCAGCCCCGTGAATCTATAACACTGGCCCCAGAGTAGGCCATGCTGCACCAGTATCCTCTGACACAGCAACAGGATCAGTCCATTCAGCCTCCTCAAGTCCATAACATAGGAACTGAAAGCGGTCACACAGTGACTGGAGGTTTGTTACACTGGGATAACAGGACGCCATTCAGACCCACCGAGTCTGTTACAAGAGAATTGGATAAGGATAAAAACTATCTGAGAATTCTTTATGAGAAAGGAGGAGGTAATTCAGACACGTGTCTGTTGTATGGGAACAAGAGAAGACCAATCGCTCCCTTGGACCCATCTCTGGGATACATGAGGAGACCGTTCAGTATCTCCACCGATTATGGAGAAAAATGAGAAGACCCATGAGCCCCTAAAAATGTTACACAGCAACGGAAAGATTCTATAATCCCCCACCCATCTAACGCATCAACAGGAGGTGGTCATTCTGGCCTTCGAGATGACAACATGGGAACCCCAGAAAGACTTCATCCCATCGATTTTGTACACCAGCAGGATGATGAGTCCAGTCAGCCACACATACCGCTTATGCAGCAATTGGAGCACATCTCTTAAAACCCTTTTGCCTATCAAACAGGAATTCAAAGAAAATGTAAAGGTTTTAGAAAGGGAAGAACTTATAATAACTGAATACATTAGGGAGTAAAATGTAACAATAAAGTCTTGTAATTTAAGGCAAATCATTCGAATCCATTGTTGTGGACATTTGCAAACGTAAACCACAATTCATCTTGCATATTTGAATGCATATCACAGAAAACTTGCTTGCAGGTACTTGAAGTCATGAGGAATGCAAGCATAACGTCAGCGTTTATTTGTAAAAGGATCGAGTAGAAAAGTTGCTGTAGCTATTCAAGGCGTTAGTGAGGCTGCACCTGGAGTACAGTTTGGGTGTCCTGCAGAATGAGGTATTTCCATTGGAGGCAATTCAGAAGGGCTTCATTAGATTGATTCCACATTTGAAGTTTTTGTCTTATGAAGAGAAATTGAGCAGTTTAGGCCTATACTCTCGACTTTATAAGAATGAAAGGAGAGCTCATTGAGTACTGTAAAATGCTAAAGGGAATTGAAAGTGTAGCTGTGGAGTGGACATTTTTTTCATGTGGCGCAATCTATAATAAGAGACTACAGTTTGAGAATCGAGAGATGGCAGGAAAGTGGAACAGAGGCCTCGATGACATCAGTCATGATTGTATTCCATGGCAGAGCAGGTTAGAAGGATTTGATTCCTGACTGATGGTCCTTCTTCATATTCAGCTTTACGACTGTGTTACACAGTAATGGGGGAGGAATCTGTATCAAACAGGAAGCAGGCACTCTGGATAAATCAGTCTAAATCAGTTTGACAGAACGTCACCAGTGGAGTCACACAGTGACCAATGCTTGGTGTTTCACTATTTACAATCTATATCAATGATCAGGAGGATGGAACAGATATGGAGATACTGAGTTTGGTCATGTTGCTGTGATAAACAAGAGATTAACTTATCAAGAGAGGGTGGAGGGTCTACAGATAGATACAGAGAGGTAATGGCAATGGAGAATAATTTTGCAGCTGCAATATACCATGATATAATCTGTCATTTCATTTACAGGAATAATGGAAGGAAGTATGTTACTGAAATGGAGAGGGATTACAGGGATTAATGATATTGTGTACTGGGGGGTTCATTCAGACCCGTTCAGACATGGGAGGTTTTGCTCCATCCCTGATCGTCTGCTCCTTGATGCTCCAAGTGACCCCATTGCTCACCGTACACATGGAATGTTTTAAAGTGTTTGGTTGGTGATGGGGGCTGCTGTTATCAAACGTGTATCAAAGGGATGGCCTTTATCCAAGATACATTCATTCCTTTCTCCATGGAGACCTGAAGACGATGGGAATGGCTGCCTGCTTGTGAATGAAGAGGCTGTGGTTGCTGTCTGGACAGGGGTATTCACTAACATGATCAACTGTGATGGGCACGCTGCAAGATTAATACAGAGAGTGCTCCTTCAGTTTCTCTACCACTCCCCATTGACACGGCTACTCCGCAGATGCCATGTACACCATCAGGAATCCCATTATACTGGATACACCCGGCAGTTCCCTGCTGAGGGTGAAACAATGTATTTACCTCATCCTCCATATATATCCTCCGTCACTGAATGGTTACATTGATGGCAACATACTGGGAGATGATGGATATGTCACCCAGTCCTGATTGAAAAGTTCCAGAACATAGAAGCTGAATGAAACTGTGACCCGAACAGCCACTGGAAGCACCGTCCTTCCCCCTGGGGTGAAGCTGCAGGACGTGTTAAAGAAGGTGACACCGCTCTGTGACCAGCTCCTTGTTCAGTCAGGGTCCCCTCACACTCTGCTCCTGGGTTAAGTGGAGCTTGGGAAGCTGTTCCTGGAAAATCCGGGGGGACACAGCAGATCTCTTTCCCCACACACACTCACTGCGTGGTTTCAAAGCTTCCCCTCTCTGCAACCTCTGCTCCATTTGTTGTTCATGTTGCAGACCCAGATGTTATAATTCCAGTCCCCCGGCTCCATCCAAAGTTGGGTCACCAAATCCTCAGGTCTCCCTGAATGTCTGAGGCAGCTCACAGCATAACCTCCAACAAACCATCCCTAGCTGCTGCACTCACTTTTCAATAACAGGAGTCAGTTAGAAACCCCTCGTCAATAAGTGTTGTGGACCAGACCAGATTCCCGCAAAATATTTTAAGAAGGCCGCTTAGACCCAAACCTTTCCTTATTTTGAATATAGATGGGAAGTGTGCTTTCCAGATATGTTGTGACTGGTCAAACCACTCGACATTAAGCAAAGTATAATGTATTTGAATGATTTAGTTAAAATGCAATCAAAGAAAAGAACATTTCAGCATGGCTTATATGTTGGAACACTTATGCAAACAATAGATACCGTGCCTTCTTGGTTTACACCGCTTTGCGCAATGATAAATTCAAATACAGTTCCTCACATGCAGTTTTCCAATACAGGGGGAAACAACATCAACAGAGATCTCAGAGAGAAACGCAACTGGGGATCATGTATTGAAACTCCCCTCCCTTCTGGGACCCGAACAGTTTCTGAATGCTGCAGCTAAAAACGAAACGAGGAAACCTGGTCTTTGAGAGCTGGCCACTGCCCTTCCATTGTTACCACCATTTTAATAAAACCTAAATGCTTTCTCAGTTATTTATTTAAACTGTTTTCAGACACAGTTGTTCACCTCTGCCTTTAAAACTCGAATAAAAAAAACCCAAGAGAAAATAACCTTTTAACAGTGATAGTATTCTCATAACTCCACCTTTAATAAAATGATCCATCAATATACAAACTTGGATTCATTTTAGACCTCCTAATCTTCCTCTATTAGCAGACTGAAATGTATATACCTTACATTGACTCTGAGCATGCAAACGTTCACAACTCAATTCGATTTCAGTCATTTTACTCCGGCCACAGGAAGCCTTTGTCTTTCTTCATCCAAGTCTTGTCAACGTGTCAAAACTTACTTTTTCTCGCCCTCTCAATTTTATAATTTCAAATTGAATGGCAGCAAGAATAAGCTCAATAAAAACAGACTTTTATTTTTCTCCCTAAACCTGTCCAAACACTTTAAGGGATCACGATCAGTGACAAAGATTTGTTTCAGGTATGTTATTGGCAATTTAAATGCTGAAATGTTGTCACGCCAACACCAAGCTCAAGGACTCCTTCCCCATTGTGGAATAAATCTGTTGATGTTTCCACTGGACACTCTGACCACACGTTACATAATGGAGCACTTCTCATCTCTCCAATAGTCCTTCTGAATGACATAGCTCCTCATGTCTCAGCATAAAAATATTACATCCTTCTGTACAACTTAATGCTGTAATCGCTTGGCCTGCGACTCCTGGCCTATGCCAATAAACCTTACTCTCACAGGGATCTGTTTTAAGAAGATCTCGCACATTCTTCTCAATCCCTCACAGAAACAAAACTTTGATTTCTGAACTCAATCATCATCAGCCATTTCAGCTTCTAATCTTGCCATTGTTACTCTCTGCCCTTCCACACGAGTTCTCACGACTGCAGGAAGTGAATTGTTGAACTTCTCCAAAATAAGAATTTCTCTAAGAGGGTCATAGGTTTGCTGTGTTTTAAATACCCTTCCCCACCTTTCAAAATTACTTTGTTTGATTCTTTCAAACACAACGTGCGTTTAACCAGGGATGCTATTTTAGATTCCTGAAACACTGACGGCTTCTGGCACAAGCTCATACGCACATCAGATGGCTTTCTTCACCTCCTCCGATAGGGATGCAAATACTTATCAGCTTTGTTTGGATAAACTAAATCCACATGTTCTCTGGCCACTGCACTTGTTTAGCCACTTTCTGAAATGAAATTAAAAAGGTTCCCCCATCATTCTCATCAAATTTAGATAATGCCTGTATATATTTAAACTGATCCTGATCAGGCCTTTGGTTATCATAGGGTTGCTCATCCTCACTATCCTCTAATGGAAATCCATACAAAATGAAGAGGAATTTAGAATAACTTAACCACTGGAAAACGTAACCGAATAATGGACACAGTACGATCTAAAAATGAACTGTTCAATCTACTAGCATCACCGAAACTCACCCCTTGGCAAAAAGGAACATTCAGACATGCATTCTTGCATACAGTTCTCAAATCCAGGAGGAAACACCATCTAGTGAGGCTTTAGAGAGAGTAGCAGCCAGGGATAATTTACTAAAACTTCCAACCCCTTTGGGACCCCAAGCAGCCGGTCATTGTTACAGCTACAAGAAAAAACAAACTAGAAAGCCTGGTCTGTGCGAGCTGGCCATTGTTACTACTATTTATTAAAAACCCTAAAAGCCCCGTAAGTTATTTACTTGAGCTGTTTTCAGTCGGCAGTTTGGCCTTTATGACCTCTTACTAAAATAAATGAGAAACTAACGTTTTACTTAAAAAGTAACAGCATTGTCAGGCAATTCAGTCGGCACCCTCGTGTTTCTGATCGCAAGGTCACATGAGAGGGACAAGGATGTATCTCGTAACTTCTGAAACACGCCTGTCCATGGACCATCACATGGGATATACCAGGAAGTGAACAATAGCCTGACACATAGCATTTAAGTATTTCTGATCTACACAATGCCAGCACTCGATACACTTGGGAACAAAACCCAAGGCCAGGAAAAGATACAGAGGGACAGAGAGATTCACTTGAAAGACAGAAACAGTCAGTTAATTACCTGAAAAGATGTTCTGGAAATATGGGGAAAAAGACAGGGCAATGGGACTACCTGGAGAAGTGAGATCTTCGAGAGTAAAATGACAAGAATGAGAACATTGAATAAAGGCATTGTCAGATCAGCAGGAATGGTTTGTTACATCAAATTCTGAATCTGCTTCACAGAACACCACAAACTAACATAAACTGGGCAAGATGACAGCCCAGCATGGAGAGCTGAGCAGACCATGCCAGTGTGTTGCTCAGTAAACTGCACTATCTGCCCAGCATGGAGAGCATTGCAAACTTTACTATCATATGCTAGCTATCCTCACATCAGATTACTGCCTGCAATGGGAAGGTTTGGTGTCTGTGTGTGTGTGTGTGTGTGTGTGTGTGTGTGTGTGTGGTTGAATGTGAAACTCATTGTTTGAGAAGGAACGCACATGGAGGAAATTATTTCAAATAAGAACAACTGGCATGATTTTTATTAATCAACAGAGAGAACGAGGGAAGTTTCATGGACAGATGATATAAAGTGTTTGAGAATGTTAAAAAAAAGTCATTGCCAGACACAACAGCAAAAAACATCGACGTGCACATGAATGACAGATGGATGGGAGTTTGGTGTGAGGTCGAATCAGATTTGCTTCGGCAGGTTTGAAGCCGAGAGCGTCAGCGGCAGATTATTTGCTTCATTAAGCCTGTACTTCATAGCTCAAGGTTAACCAACAGATGGAATAAACCAATGAGATATATTCTGGAGTGGTGAGTATTTCGAGTTAGAAATGTTCAGGGCATGGTGTCAAGAATCAGTTCATCTTCAAAGAGATGTCCCACAATTGTGACTTGTCTGCTTCAGCTGCAGATATTGGCCAGGGATGGGATGGAAACAGTGGAAGGAAGTGGAGTTTGTAACCAGAGCAGTAGACGGTGACCTCCATGCTCGTAACAGCAAAGACAATGATACAATGCATGTGGTTCTCCCTTGAAACTGAATAGATCAACATAGAGACCCGTGAGTAACACTGCCAGAGCAGAGAGCGAGACAGTAATTGAACACGTTCATTAATGTAGTTAGCAGTGGTCTGTAGAGTGAATATCTGGATTGAGAGACTCAACAGGAACAATAATAGTGATAAGATGTGTAGACTATATGAAATGACAATAATACAGTCATAACTGGTTTATGGAAAACAAAATCTGGACAGTGACACTCACCAGGAACACCAACGACAGCCAGGAAGGTATAATAAAAGTATTGAATAATGAGAAGAGCGTAATAGATCTGCGATTGTAATGAACAACAAAAAAATGCAGAAAGATAACAAACATAATCGGATAAGCTCCTGTATATTGTTTGAATATTCCAGTCTAATGTTCTCAAATTCTGATCCATTGTTGGCACATTTCAGTCTCATGTTCTCAGATTATGATCTCTCCTCCCCCTCTCTCAGGATCTGCTGATCCCTATCAGTGCTGTCAGTGATGCTCCCGCTCATGTTATGGAATAACACATTGAACGGAGTCCATTTATCATTAAAAGCTGGAAACCCTCCACTAGGATAATTAGAATCCATGGAGATTGGCATTAATCGCACTTACTGAACAAATAGGCTCAGTTAACCTGTTCAAAACATCACTTTTCATTTAAGGGTTTTGGATGGAATGGATGAGGCTTGCTGAGGGATGGATCATAAATCTTTAAATCTTTTAAATCTTTTTATTAACTTGTATATGAGAGTATTAACAGGACACTGCAGGCGTCTATATATATTCCACTCTGTTTATGAAAGGAGGAGTTGTAAAATAACAGGTCGGCTGCATAAAAACAAATCGGGTGGGCAAGTTTCTCGATACCTGAACACAAAGCGCGGCACTTATTGACCAGTGTGAGGCCACTCCTGGTTTTAATGCCCTGTAGTCAAATCCTTTCATAACCTTGAGATAGAGCATTGAGACTGCTGCTCAGGAACAGGCCGAAGCAATTCTGTTCCTATGGGCCTCTTACGGAGGGATAAGAGAAGGCCATTCAGCCCATATTAGCCTGTTGCTACTTAAAAAGGTGGAAAGCTGGAATATTGGCACATTTTGCCGGAAGAATCATTCAAAAGAAAGAGATGTTTCGCTGCAGCTGTATGAAGTGTTACTGAGAGGGCACCTGGAGTAAATAGTGTTGTTTGTGTTTCTGTAACTGAGAAGGAATAGATCTCCATCAGATACAGTTTACCGGCTGCTCATAATCCACGGGTTGTTGTCTCATTTAATGGCTCGGATCTGTTACACAGGGACTGGAGGAGGCCATGAAGCATCTTGAGTCTGTTTCAGAGGGAGAAGAGGAGGTCATTCAGCCTCTCCAGTCTATTACAGAGGGACAGGAGGAGCTTATTCAGCCTCTCGAGCCTACAGAGGGGCAAGAAATGTTTATATCACATTCAAGTCTGTTACACATAAATACTAGTTTTAAACTAGTTGAGGAATAGAAAAGACCTGATGTAAACATTAAAGTTCTAACTTTGACTAAGGCCAATTTTGAAAGTGTTAGGCGAGCCCTGTGAAAGGCTGATTGGAATACCCTATTCAGAGGTAAAGGGATGGTTGGAAAATGCAAGGCCATCAAAACGTGGTTTCAGAGAGTCCAGAGCCAACGTGTTCCTATTAGTGAGAGGGGCAAGGCTGATGGGTGCAGGGAGTGCTGGATGGCTAGATACATTGATGGTCTGGTCATGGTAAGGAAGGTGGCATATGTCAGGTAAACAGAGCTGAGATTAAGTGAATCCCGAGAGGAGTATAAGGGCAATAAGTGTATAGTCAATGGGGAAATTGGGCCAGAAAAATGTGGACATGAGATGGCTTTAGAAAAAGGGTTAACGAAGCTACTCTACATATCCTTTAATTGCAAACTATTAACTGGGGAGAGAATAGGGCACCTTAAAGATCAGTAAGGCTTCGTATGTGTGGAACCATAGGAGATGGAAGTGATACAAAACAAGTATTTTTCGCAGTATTTAATGTAGAAGAGGTTACAAGAGCGACAGAATGAAGAAATACATAGTGACATCTTGAAAAGTATCGATATTAAAAAAGATGTTTGAGAATTTAAAACACATAAAAGGTGAACAAATCCCTGGGACCTAATCAGTTGTATCCCAGAATATTATGGGAAGCTAGGAAAGAAATTGCTCAGCTTTTTGCTGATATATCTGTAAGATTGATTTCCACAGGTGAGGTTGCAAAAGACTGGAGGGTTGCTAACATAGTGTCATTATTTCAGAAATTAATGAAAACCGAAGTAACTATAGATTGGTGAGCCTGACGTCAATGGTGACTAAATTGTTGGAGGGGATTTTGAGGGAAACGATGTATATGCCTTTGGAAAGACAAGGACAGAAGAGGGCTTTGTACATTGGAGATCACGTCTCACTGACTGGGTGGAATTTTTTGTGGAAGTGAAGATGATGATTGATGAAGGCAGGACAGTGGATGTTGTCTTCATGGAATTCAGTAAGAAAACCAAAATGTTCTACATGGTAAACTGGTTAACAAGGTTAGGCTGCCTGGGATCCAGGCAGAACGCGCCATTTAGGTCAAAACCTTTCTGGAATATCGGAGACAGGCCGTGACAGTTGACATTTGTTCATTAAACGTGGAGACCTGTGACCAGTGGCGTGCCGCAAAGATCAATAGTGGGTCCACTGCCTTTTGTTACTTATACAAATCATTTGCATTTGAGTATATGAAGGATGGTCAGTAAGGTTGTAGATAATTCCAAATTTGGTGGTGTAGTCGACAGTGAAGAATGATCTCTCAGAATATAATGGGAACGTAATTAGGTGAGCTGAGGAGTGGCAGATGGAGTTTATTTTAGATAAATGTGAGGTGTTGCATTTGGCAAGAAAAATCAGGGCCAGACATATAGGTAGGATCCTGTTGAAAGTTGCCAATCAAGGAGAACGCCATCGAAATTATTGAATCCCTAGTTAGGAAACAGGATTTTCGGCCCATTGAGGCCACACCGTCCCTCTAAACAGTATCCCACTGGTCAAACCCCTACCCTATCCCTCTCAGCCTGCATTTCCGATGGCTTAAGCACCTTGCCCTCACATCCAAGGGTACTATGCACAATTTAGGATGGCCAACCTACCCTTACCTGTATATTGTTATACTGTCGGAGGGAAACATAGCATTTGTAGGAAACTCACACAGACGAGGGGACAATGTGCAAACTCCACACAGCCAGTCATTCAAGGATGGAATTAAACCCCGATCGCTGCTCTGTGAGGCACCTTGTGGTGCAGGTGCTCAGTTCCTTGAAAGTGCCGTCACAGGTCGACGGCGCAGTGATGAAGGCACTCGGTGTTCTTCCCTTTATTGGTGCGTGCTTTGGGTCTATGCGTTTGCATGACATGTTGCATCTCTACAGGACATTGATTTGGCCACTTTTGTAATATTGCCTTTAATTCTGGTCAACCTGCTGTCGGAGAGATGTTGTCAAACTTGCAAAGGTACAAAAGAGATTTAAAAGAATGTTGCAGGTGTTGGAGGGTTGGCGTTACAGGGAGAGTTTGAATAGGCTGGGAGTATTTTCAAGTGTTGAGGCTGAGGGTGGACCTTACAGAAGTTTATAAAATCAGGAGGGGCATAGAAAAAGTAAACAGTCAATGTATCTTCCCAGATAGAAAATTCCAAATATAGAATATAAAGGCTTAAGGTCAGAGGAGGAAGATTTAAATTGGGACGTGAGGGACAACATTTTAACACAGAGTCTGCTGCGTGTATGGATTGAACAGCCAAAAGAGGTGGTGGAGGCAGGCACAGTTACACCATTTAAAAGGCATTTGGATAGATACATGCATGGGACGTGTTTAGAGAGATATGGGCCAAGTGCTGGCAAGGGGGACGAGATTAATTTAGGATATTTGGTTGGTATAGATGACCAGACCGAAGGATCTTTTTCCATGCTATACATCTCTGAGAGTCTATTGACTCTTGAGTGTTTAACACGGGAACAGGAGGAGGGTATTCAGCTTCTGAATTCTGTCAGTCTGCTGGTTTGCTCAATTACTGACAGTAAAATACAAAAACAAATCATTCAGATTTTGATGGTGTTTTACAGAAACAGGAGAAAGGCTTTAGGTCAAGAAAAGCTGTAAAGAATGTGAGGAGGCCATTCAGTCCCTCACCTCCATTCCACAGGAGCAGCGGGTGAGCTCAGAGCTATTGGAGCCTGTTACTCTGAAGCAGGAGGAGGACATCTACTTTCACAAAACTTCGATTAGGAGGCAGTCACTCAACTGCCCGTGACTGGGACGCAGGAACAGGAGGGAGTCACACAGCCGCTGAAGACTGGGACAAAGGAACAGGAGATAGTCACTCAACTGCTCGAGACTGAGACACAGGAACAGGAGGGAGTTACTCAGCTGCTGAAGACTGGGACACAAGAACAGGAGCCAGGTATTCTACTGCTCGAGACTGAGACACAAGATCAGGAGGGAGTCATTCAACTGCTCGAGACTGGGACACAGGAACAGGAGGGAGTCATTCAACTGCTCGAGACTGGGACACAGGAATAGGAGGGAGTCACTCAACCGCTCGAGACTGGGACACAGGAACAGGAGGGAGTCACTCAACCGCTCGAGACTGGGACACAGGAACAGGAGGCGGTCATTCCACTGCTCGAAACTGGGACACAGGGAAATCTAGAGGCTAGTGAGGCCCGAGTCTCCAGTTACGCAGGAACAGGAGGAGGGGACTCACTCCCCACCAATATGGGACACTGGGAGAGAAGGGGAGTTTGCTTGGAAAAAATGCAAATATATGAGTACGTTGCATTCATGGTCCACACAATCCTGCCCCAACATTCACTAAGACCATGGCTGATCTGATGGTGATTCCCCTCATTCCATTTTACGGAGACATTCCTCTCTGCAGCCTCTGCTCCATTTGTTGGTCATGTTGCAGACTCAGATTCTGTAACAACAGTTACCATGACTTATCCAGAGGGTCGGGTGTAACCGGATGAGTCTGGATTTGAAGGGTCCAATAACAAGAATGAAAACATAAAATAAAGGTATAGCCAGATGTTTAGTTCTCTCACATTCGCAATCCAACTCACATAATCAGCCCGTCCATTATACTTTCAGGATGAAGCACTGTGTCGATATGGCGAGTGTACTGCAGAATACAACCCAGCAATGTCCAGAATGAAACTCTGTGCAGCCCACACCAATGCTGGATCGAAAATCCTGGGCGAAATGTCCAGCGAGGGGGGGGGGGGGGCTGTGCAGTCCGCACTCGTTCATTCATATATAACCACAGGTTGTTGCATTGTTCGGTAACACTGTGTTAGATCACTGCCCAGTGTGGGGAATCTTGCAGCCAATGTTGGAAGTGACAGGATATGCAGCTCCCATCCATTTACAGCTCTATAACTCCACTGCACCTTGACAAGGGGTGCCATGGATGTGAAAATCCAATTCGATATAGAGATGTAAATGGAAACAGTTAAAATACCAATAATTCTGATTAAGGCGAGTATCACACCAGTATTTAAAGTTCAAATACCTAAGATAATATCCGATGAGGTTTCGTGAATGGTGCAAAGTAGTTAGAGGGGGATGGTAATGTTATAGTGGTTGCACTATAATCAACAATGCGAATTAGAGGAACAAATATGCAGGGGGACTGGGGAGACTTGCAGGAACAATAGGGTTGTTATAATAGGTAATTTCAATTTTCCGAACATAGACTGGGACTTCCAGATGGTTAAGAACTTAGATGGAACGTAATTTGTTAAGTGTGTTCAGCGAAGATTCCACAATCAATATATAGAGTATCGTACTCGGGAAGGAACAAACTCGACCTACCGTTGGGAATTAGGGTAGGATAGGTGAAGGAGGTAAAGTGGGGCACCATTTTGGGAAAAGTGACCAGAGCTGTATTGATGCTAAAATAGTTATGGGAGGGACAAAATTGGTCCACAGATTCAAGTTCTAAATTGGGGCAAGGCGTATGTTGTCGGAGTTAGACAGTGGATTGCAGGGGATGATTGGAGTTGTTTGATTCCAGGTAAAAGGATCCCGGGCAAGTGGGAGGGCTTTAAAAGTGAGATAGCTCGATTTCAAGGTTTCCATTTTCCTGTGAGGGTGAAGGTTATGTGAGACTGGAAGAGAGAACTCTGGACGTCAAGAGATATTGAGGCTTTGACCAGAAAAAAAGGAGGCGTGGCTCATGTTCAGGCAGCTGGGACCAAGGGAATCCCTGGAGGTATACAGGGGATAGAGGAGTTTACTGAAGAAGGATATCAGCAAGGCCATAAGGGGGTATGAGAAGATTAGAGTGAATCCAAATTCAGTATAGTAAAGATAAAGAGCAACTAGAGAGAGAATAGGATGTTTTAAAATCCAAAACCGGCATGCATGTGTAAAACTTCAAGAGATGGGTGAAGTCGTCAATTTCCCCTCTGTGTTTATCATGAAGAAAGACATGAAGACCTGTGACCTTTGGGAGGTTAGTTGTCCTATCTTGGTACTGTACATATCACAGTTGAGTTGCTGTTGGACATATTAGAATGCACAAAGTCAGACAAATCTCTTCGTCCTGACCAGATATATCTAAGAGCACTTTAAGAGGCGAGAGAAAAAGTTTAGGGACCAAGATCCCGGAAGACTGGGCGGGAGCAAATGTTGTGCCCTTATTCAAGAAGGGCTGCAAAAAAAAGCCTAGGAAATATAGACCAGTAAGCTTCACACCTGTTTTCGGTAAACCACTTGAGAAGGTTCTGAGAGATAAGATGTGCATGCATTTGGAAAGACAGAGTTTGACTTGGAGCAGTCAGCATGGCTTTGTGTCTGGCAGATCATGCCTTACAAAGTTTGTTAGAGATTTTTGAGGAAGTGACCAGGAAGTTCGATGAGAGCAGGGATGTATGCATATTCTATATGGATTTCAGTAAGGCCTTTGATAAGGTTCCACATCGTAGGCCGCTCTAGAAGGTTAGACCGCATGGTATCAAAGGGGAACTGGCCATCTTCCTTCCCACGCTCCTTCCCGAAATATCACTATCACTCCCACCTACATCTTCTTATTACCTTCCCAGTGACCCTTCCACCAGCCCAACTACTACCCTCATATTTATCTTTCAGCCGCATTGTCCCCCCACCACATTCCTGATGATGGGTTTCTGCCTGATATTCGATTGTCCTGCTGTTTGGATGCTGCCTGATATGTTGTGCTTTTTTGGCGCCTCACTTCTCAACTATTAGAGACTGAGCAGATCCCATATCTCACAAAATTATAACTTCTTGTCCTTCTCCCTCCGTTCTTTCTGAGTAAACATTATCCACAGAGGCGAATTCTTTCAGCGATCAGGTACTGCCGCCATACCCAGCCCTTGTCTAGGCTGTGCACTCTCCTGCAGCTCCTCGGCTCTACTTGGAGTGTCCTTTACGAGTTTCACTAATGCCACTGGGCTTTGCCTCTTCTAACACATCTTTCCCCAAAGTGCCTTCATTCAACGCCCATCACGGTGTGTCCCAGCTTACTGCAGTGAAACCACCTTTTCCCAGTGCCCTTCTTAAACCATTGGCACTGTCATTTTATGTTTTCCACTCCCTTATAGTGAGAACACCTGAGGCCTTTCACCACCTTTCAACCCCCACGGGTTTCTTTCTTCACCTGGGGTAAACTATTGTGAGCTACTGTTCGCTTTGTAATGTGTGATCTTCCCTTCTCCCAATTTCTATCCCTCACAACGTGAAAATCCTGCCAGAAGCTAAATATCATCTCATGCACCAGTGCATAATTACCTGCCATTTCTGCTGCACTTCTCACTTCTTGAACTTTCGGTACATTCATATGAATTCTTGCTATCTCTGGAAGTGAGTCTTTTAACTTCTCCAGCAAATTTATCTTCTTGAAGCCTCACATGTCTTATCCATTTTTAAGGCCAGCACCCACCTGTCAAAATGACTGTGGTTAATTCTTTCAAACTCAATATAAGTCTGACCTGGTTCCGTCTCTATTTTTCTGAACTTCTCTCTATATGCTTCTAGTACCAATTCATAACCAATCAAAATAGCCAATTTGACATCTTGATAATCTCTTGACATCACATCTGACAGCGCTGCACATGCCACACCAGCTGTGCCCACCAGCTTAGTCTGAACTCGCATTACCCACAAGTTCACTGGACTCGTCATCTGCCTTGCCATGTTTTCAAATGAAATAAAAAGGTTTTGACATTTTTCTCACCGAAATACGGCAAGTTATTAGCATATTTTATACATCCCGACGTTCTCCCTTCATCTCCATCCTGTTAATTTAACTTCCTTGTCTAATTCCCAACTTCTGAATTTCAAATCCTCTCGTTCTTTCTTTTTCCTCTCTTTCTCTTTCTTTTCTCTCTGTTTCCTTCCCTTTATTTATCTTCTATCTCCAGTTGCCACATTTGCAATTTAAGGTTTTTCTAACTCTACTGCAGATACATCAAAGTGCTTGACCAACTCCATTAAAATTTCAGCTTCCCTGTTCTCCCTGGTTAAACCCAATTCAAACCTATTTGCTAATTCTAAAAAATGTCCTCCTTCTGTCCTTCTAAACTTCATTGGAAAATTTGGGAACCTCTTTAGTAATGTTAACAGCCATTTCCCTCACTTTTCATTTAACCAACCACAAGTAACAAAATTAAACAAATTTTCCCTTTGGTTTTATTTGAAGATCAAAATCACTAATTGCAATTAATTGGAATTTGCCGGGACCTTTTGTACCCTAAACCTGTTCAAATCTGTCCAAATCCCACACGGCAATGCCCCAAACTGTCATGACATCAATATCGAATCTCTCTGTTAATTAAAACCACACACCCAGAAAAACTCACCTCACATCATAATCTGTTAAAACGTGAGCGACAGAGAACTCCTAAATTCCACTAATAAACAAAAAATAACAATTTATATCTCTGCAAGTTAGCTCGTTGAGCTTGAAGGTCTGTTTTCAGATGTTTCGTCACCATGACTAAATGACATCATCAGTGAGAAGTATGTCCCGCCTCTGTATTTATAGGTCTTGGTTTCTTAAAGTGGGTGATGTCATTTCCGGTTATTTTCACAAGACAATGTAGACAGGATCTAAATTGATGCTTTTATTGATGGACTTCTGGTTAGAATACCATTCCTCTAAGAAGGTACTCTTGCGTGTCTTAGCATGTGTGTGTGCTTTGTCCCAGTTAATGTAGTGCCCTTCTTTGTCTGTATGTATGGAACATAGTGATAGTGCGTCATGGCTTTTGGTGGCCAGTTGGTGTTCATGTATCCGCGTAACACAACAACAGGACAGTTTCAATGGTGGAAAATTGATTTTATATACACTGTTTAATTAATGTGCGTGTGCAGATAAGTAGCATTTTTCACATGTGCGCAACACATTGAAAATGAACAACAGAGACAGAGTTAACGTAAAAAGATGCATATGATGTATAAAATTGATAAAACATTAAACATGATTTGATCCTCTCAACGTTCCCTCCTTTTCTGGGATTCCTAACTCTAATCTCTCATTCATGATGTGTGCTCCAAATTCTTGATTCTAGTGTCCCAATTTATTTCAGTTAATCCCCTTTTTACCGGGACTTCAATATATTGGCCTGTTGGGTTCTTTTCAAAGTTAGCGTCTGTCATATTATTGGAGATAAATATTCTGGCATCAGACTCAGCATTTGAACGTATTACTCTGTTGCACGCGCACTATACAAAGGACCACAGCACACAGGCATTGACAAAACATTGGGGAATGTTCATTTACTTCTTTCGATAATGTAGTTTTCTCATTTTCCACATCTCCATATCTATATCCTCTCTCTCGTTCTCCCTTTGTATCAAGTTAAGAAATCCACCAATTATTCTTCGTGTCCTATTTCTCAAAACTCCTTCTTTCAGTTTATATCTAACAACCATTTCAGGATGTAATGTGGTTATAATTAAGCAATGTAACGACAAGGACATGCGGGCGTAGCTGGCCAGAGTTAATTGGAAGGGGAGCTGAGCAGGAAAGACCATGGAGCAGCAAAGGGAGGAGGTTCTGGGGATAATTCAGAAGATAATACCAGAAATGCAACCCCAAGAAGATGAAACATTCTCATGGGAGAACAAGGCAGCCATGAGTGATAAGGCATCAAACCAAAAGAGGAAACATACAATGTGGTGAAGATGATTGGGAATCCAGAGAATTCATTGGCTCTGAAACTACATAAGGCTGGCATCACTGACACTACAGAGTTCTTAATCATGGTCAGGGAAAGGAACAGAGGAAACACATTCACTTTAAACACAGAAGATGGTATTTCTCAAGGAAAAAGATTCAGGTGAATTAAATATTTGAAATAAGATCAGTTAAATGCTTTTGTGGAATGTATCAGATTGGAAACAAGACCCGGGGAGACAGACCCTCAGTAGAATGAGAGTTTGAAAATGGAAGTATTTCCATATCAGAAACCAGATTAGGTCACTGAGTTCAGGGCTGATGGGTGAATGGGTCTCAGTGAGAATTGGGGAACAGACAGCAGAATTGCATTGCAGATATTGCAGCTCGAAACTGCGTATACATGTAGTGCTGTAGACCACAGCAGCAGGAGATGCAGACGTGCATTCAACCACAACCTGTAACCTTTTGCCAGGGTAACACCTCAGTCTGTCATTACCATCAAAACCATCTATGGCTCAGTGACGAGTGTGGGTGAACATGTCAGAGTCAGATTCACATGAACTTTAACCTGATGCTAACTCATTAAAGCTACCGGACTTGACCAACAGATCTGATCGAAGCCCAGCAGTTCTGCCACAGTCAGTCATAAATGATGCTGGACGATTAAACAAATGACTGGAGGAGTGGGCTCCACAAACATCCCCATCCTAAATAATGGAACAGACCTGCACATCAGTTTAAAAGCGAAGAATGTTTTATCTTTTATCTGGCACCATCTTCTGCCAGAAGTGTTCAGTCGATGATACACCTCACCCATATCACGATGCCCACAAAATCACAGATGCCAGTCTTCAACCAATTTGATTCGCTGCATGTGCCATGGAGAACAGCTGAACACAGTAGATACGACAAAAGCAATGGGCCCTGACACAATTCCTGCAATAGGACTGAAGACTTATGCAGCACAACAAGCCGTGTCCCTGGGGGAAGCTGTTTCATTCCAGCTCCAACTCTGATATCTCCCTGGCAATGTCGAAAATTACTCAGCTAAATTACATCCCCAAAGACGGGAATAATTGCAATCTGACCAATTACCACCCCCTCAGTCCCATCACGACAGTCAAATTGGTGGGAGTTCTTTTTGACAGAGCTGTCAAGCAGCACAGAAATAACCTGCTCAGTGTGGTTTCCGAGAGGTCCCCATGTGGAGATGGTGCTGCTGTGGAAATGTCACTGGATTAATAATCCAGACCAGGCTAATGATCTGGCAGCGGGTGGAAGTTAAAGACAATTAATAAAATATCGAGATCTAAAATCTGGGATCAGTAACAGTGACCTTGAAGCCAATGTGGATTATAAACAGAATTTCCTTCTCAAATGTACTTTTAGGAAGTGAATCTCCCATGATTTCCTGGGCTGGCCTAAAAGTGACTCCACAGACCCTGACATGTGATAAACATTTCAATGGTCTCGGAAACGGCCAATCAAGACACTCATTTATATCAAACTACTCCGAGGTCTGAAAGCATGAAACCGGACAGAACACCCGACCTCAGGATCAGTTTCGGAAAAGGGAATGGGAACACAGTCCTGTTGACCCTGCAGAGACCTCCTTCCTAACATCTGAGAGCTTTTGACAACATTTACAGAGCTTTCCCACAGACTGCACAGAAACAGTGGGAAAGGAGTAGGTCAGACAATACAGTGAGCCTCCCCCATTCTAGTTCATGGATAAACTCTCTTCAATGCACTTACCCCACACGATATACATATCCGTTAATGTGAGTAACCTTGGAAAGTTATAAAATAGGTGGTGCAGTAGTACGTTTGGTCCATCGAGTTTGCTACCCAATTCAACGTAATAATGCTTGGCCCTTCATTTCCACACCGTACTCCTGCTCTCCCACCATCCCTTTACTGTCTCAAAATCCTTATTTATAATCAGTGTCTCGGTTTCCAGGTGCGAGCGAATTCCCAGGTTCACTGGTCTGTGAGTGCAGACATTTATTCTCATCTCAATGCAGAGTGACCTGCCTGTACCTAATACGTCCCAGCCAGGGGAATGATTATCGCTGTGTCCAATCTGTCCCACCCTGTCAGATTTTTGTTTTAGACGTCCCAGCCTGGGGAATGATTATCGCTGTGTGCAATCTGTCTCACCCTGTCAGATTTTTGTATATTTCACTGTCATCCCCACTCATTTTCCTAAACCCCTTGGAATACAGGCCCAGTCTCCCCAATCTCTGCTCCCACAACAAGCCTGTCATCCCAGAGATCAGTCTGGTCATCCTTCACTGCTCTCCATCAATGTCAGGTCTGTCCTTTATTAGGTACGGAGATAAAAACTGCACATAATGCTGCACAATGTTTGAGATGATGTCTCACCAAGGCCATGCACAGCTGCAGTAAGACACCCTTTCTCCTGGACTCAAATCCTCCTGAAATGAAGGTCAGCACACCATTTATCTTCTTAACTGCTTTTTGTCCTGCAATATTGGTGTTTTTTTGCATCCTCCTCACCCACTCATAATCCCACATCCGTTAGTGCTGTCAGCAGGCTGGGATATAGTGTATCTGATTCCAGCGACCAAATGTTTAAAGGGCATTGTGAACAGCTGGGCCCCAAGCACCGATCCCTGCCACACCTCAGCAACCTTCCTCTGTTAATTTCTATTTATTTATTTCGTGAATCTGGGTGTCACTGGCTGGGCCAGCGTTTATTACCTGTCCCTAGTTGCCCTTGAGAAAGTGGTGGTGAGCTGCCTTGTTGAACTGCTGCAGTCCACCTGCTATGGTTGACCTCCAATGCCATCAGGGAGGGAATCCCAGGATTCTGACCCAGTGACTGTGAAGGAGCAGTGATATATTTCCAAGTCAGGATGGTGAATGGCTTGGAGGGGAACCTGAAGATGATGGTATTCCCATACATCTGCAGCCCTTGTCCTTCTAGATAGATGTGGTCGTGAGTTGGGAAGATGGTCTCTGAGGATCTTCGGTGAATCATTTCATTTCAGCATGTAGACAGGAAAACACTGCTGCTGCTGCTGAGCGTCAATGGTGGAGCCTTGTGGATGAAGGCACAGTCAGACTGGCTGCTTTGTCCTGGATGGTATCAAGCTTCTTGAGTGTTGTTGGGGCTGCACTCATCCAGGCAAATTGGGAGTCTTCGACCACACCTCTAACTTATGCATTGTAGATGATGGACAGACGTTTGGATGTCAGGATGTGAGTTACTCGCCGCAGTATTCCTAGCTTCTGACCTGCTCTTATAGTTACTGTGTTTATGTGGCGAGACCAGTGAGTTTCTGAGAAATGATTACCCACCAGGACTTTGATACTGGGGGATTCAGTGATAGTAACACCATTGAATGCCAACGGGAAGGTTAGGTTGAATTTTATTGGTGATGGTCACGGTCTGGCATGTGTGGCCTGAATATTACTTGCCACTTGTCAGCCTGGATACTGTCCGTATCTTGTCGCATTTGAACTTGGACTGTTTCAGTATCTGAGGAGCCACAATTGTTGTAGAACATTGTACAATCATTGGCGAACATCCTCACTTCTGACCTTAAAATGGAGAGAAGGTCATTGATGAAGTAGCCCTGAAGAAGTTTTCAGCCACTTCTCGAGGGACTCCTATAGACTTGGAGCTGAGTTGACTGACCTTTATTAACCATGACCATCCTCGTACGTGTCAGGTATGATTCGAACCAGCAGGGAGTTTGCCCCTGATGCCCATTGATTGTAGTTTTGCTAATGCCCCTTAATGCCACACTTAGTCGAAGGCAGCCTCGTTTTAAAGGGCTGTCGCTCTCACCCCACCTCTGGAATTCAGCTCTTTTGTACATGTTTGAACCACAGTAATGAGGTCAGGAGCTGAGTGGCCCTGGTGGAGCCCTAACTAGGCGTCATTGACCAGGGTATTGCTGAGGACGTGCTGCTTAAAAGCCCTGAGACCTTCCACCACTTTACTGATGATCGAGAGTAGACTGATGGAGTGGGAATACCATAATCTTTACGTTCCACTCAAAGCCATTCACCATCCTGACTTGGAAATACATTTGCGTTTCATAAACAGGAGATGCTTAGGCTAATTTTCCATATAATCGGGGATAGCCATTGTTGTAACTGTATTGAAACAATTTGACTTGGGGAGTGATAAGTTATGGAGCACAAGTTTTCAGTACTATTGCCAGAATGTTGTCAGAGCATGGACTCTTTGGAGTATCCAGTATCTCCAACCATTTCTGTGTATCGCGTGGACTGAATCAAATTGGTTGATGACTGGTAACTGAATTGCTGAGGACCACTGGAGGGGGCTGAAATGGATCATCCACTCAGCATTTCTGACTGAAGATTGTTGCGAATGCATCAGCCTTATCTTATACACTGAAGTGCTGGGCTCTTCCATCATGGAGGAAGGGGTTATTTGTGGAATCTCTTCCTCCAGCGAATTGTTTAATTGTCCCCAACGTTTCTCGACTAGATGTGGGAGGACTGCAGAACTTAGATCTTATCCTTTGCTTGTGGGATAACTTCGTTCTGTCTGTCACTTACTGCTTCTGCTGTTTGGCGCAAAAGTAGTCCTGTTTGGTGGCTTCAACAAGTTGACACCTCATTTGCAGTTTGCCTGGTGTTACTCCTCCCTCCTGCACACTCCAGTGAACCAATGATGATCCTCTGGATTGATGGTAATTGTTGTGAGGGGGATTTGCCAGGCCATGAGGTTGTGTGTGTGTACAATTCTGCTCCTATAGATGAACCATAGCACTTATGGACACCCAGACTTGAGCTGCTAGATCTGTTCGAAGATGTCCTATTTAGCACCATGATACTACCAACCAAATTGGCGGAGGATATTCTCAAAGTGCAAGTGTGACTTTGTCTCCACAATGACTATGTAGTAGCCACTCTTACCGATACTGTCATGAACAGATACTTCTGCAACTGGCTGATTAGTAAGTCTGTGGTCAATATGTATTTTCCTCTTGTTGGTCCCTTCACCATCTGCTACAGTACCAGTCTAGCAGTTATATCCTTTAGGACCGGGCCAGCTCGATCAGTATTGCTGTAGCTGAGATACTCTTGAAGGTGGACATTGAAATCCTCCACCCAGAGTACATCTTGCGTCCGTGCTACCCTCAGTGCTTCCTCCAAGTGTTGATCAGCATGGAGGAGTACTGATTCATCAGTTGAAAGAGACTGGTACATGGCTATCAGCAGGAGGTTTCCTTTCCCATGTGGAAACTCATGCCATGAGACTTCATGGGATACGGAGTCAAGAACAATTCCCTTCCAAACATATCCCAATGTTCCGCCACTTCTGCTGTGTCCGTCCTGCTGATGAGACAGGAGATATCTGGGGAAGGTGATGGGGAATCTGGGACATAGGCTGAAATGGATCATCCACTCAGAACTTCTGACTGAAGATTGTTGCGGATGAATCAGCCTTATCTTATACACTGATTTGGTGGGCTCTTCCATCATGGAGGAAGGGGTTATTTGTGGAATCTCTTCCTCCAGTGAATTGTTTAATTGTCCCCATAGTTTCTTGACTAGATGTGGAAGGACTTATACCTTACAGAATCATACCTTACAGACAATGTCAGGCTGTTGATGTTGAGTCTGTTTATTTCTATTCACTGTTTCCTGCCAGCTGTCCCATTCTAGAAACATAGCCATATATTTGCCCCAATCCACTCAGATTTGATTTTGCAAACTGGGCTTGGAGCTTTACCAAAACTTTTCTCAAAATCCACGTTTTTAACATCCATTGCTTCTCTTTCATTTGTCTCCCAGTTTGTTTCTCAAACATAATTCCCATTTCATAAATCTATGTTAGTGTTGTCCATGACCATTACTTTCACCCCCAATAATTTCTCCTTAACCATTTACTTACTATGTTCTATGATGCACGTACTCTACCACTTTCCCACACCAGACTTGGTTTTCCTTGTATTGTTTGAGGTTTCTGTGAAGACAGAACTGAAGTGGTGGCTTCATAGTTTTTCAATTTCCCTGTTCCCCATTCTCAATTGTTTGGTTTCAAACTGTAAGGAAACTGCACTTGTTTTCTCATATTTTTCACACTGACATGATTTATCAAGTTATTACAGTTCACTCTTATAACCCTTGCGAATATAGTCTTCAGAAATTCATCAATTCCTGCCTTAAACTGCTCAATAATTGACCTTGCACACCATACACTCACAGGGGCATAGCCTCTGTGCCAACAGAAGTACAGCACGATCTATATTAGTGCCACTTTCCTACACCAGGCCCATAGCCTGGAATGTTATGACACTTCCAAGTGCTCGTCCAAGTACTTTTTAATGATTGTGAGGTTACCTGTGATAATTCCCCTCTCAGGAAGTAATCCCAGAACACAACACCTTCCTCAAAATGTTAGACAGCAACAGTAAGATTCCATCATCTCCCAATCCCCTAAAGCATCAATAGGAAGAGGTCATTCTAGCCTTGGAGATGACAAGATGGGAACACCAGAAAGACTTCAGCCCATCGAGTTTGTACACCAGCGGGATGATGACTCCATTCAGCCAGACATGGCTCTTATACAGCAACTGGAGCAGATCTCTTAAAAACGTGTGCCCATTAAGCAGGAATTCAAAGAATACGCAAAGGGTTTCGAAAGGGAAGAACTTATAATAATGGCATACATTAGGGACTAAAGTGTAACAATAAACTATTGTAATTGAAGGCAAATTGTTAGAGTCCATTGTTCAGGACATTTGCAACCTCAAACCACAATTCGTCAGAGTCAACATGGTTTTTCAAAGGCTAAATCATGTTTGAATTGTTTGCTTGAGTTATTTGAAGATGTTGCAAACAATATGGATAGTGGGAATCCTGGAGATGGAACATATCTAGTCTTCCTGAAGGCATCGGATATGTCACTTCTCCAAAGAGTAAGTGGTAAGATCAGACAACATGTGTTTAGGAGTAATTTACAAGCTTGGGTGAAGGATTAACCAACAAAATGCAGTCAGATGGAATAAATGTGTCATTTTCTTTTGGCAGATGCAATTTGTGGGGTGCCATTGATTTCAGTACTCATGTCTCAACCATTTGCGATCGATGGTATTACTGTACTCGGTTGATGGGATAGAAAATACGGTGCCACATTTTCAGATAACACTATCATTGGCAGGAAATTACTTCGAAATGATGATGCAAGAGATTTAAAACTATATGGATGGGTTGGGTGAATGGGCCGACATTTGGCAAGGAAAATTAAAGTGAATAAATGGCCAGTATAATCGAAAGACAAATTATTATTTAAATGGAGAGAAAGTTCAAAGTGCTTATGTGCAGAGGGATCTGGGTGTCTGCTTGCATATCACAGAAAACGTGCCTGTGGGTACTGCAAGTAATGAGAAATGCAAGCATAGTTTCAGTATTTATTTATAAAAGGATAGAGTAGAAAGGTAGGGAGTGTTGGTGTAGTTATGTAAGGCGTTAGTGAGGCTGCAAATGGAGTACAGTTTGGGTGTCTTGCAGAATGAGGTATTTCCATTGGAGGCAACTCAGAAGAGCTTCATTACATTGATTCCATGTTTGAAGTGTTTGTCTTATGAAGAGAAATTGAGCAATTTAGGCCTATAGTCTCGAGTTTATAAGAATGAAAGGAGACCTCATTGAGGTCTGTAAAATGCTAAAAGTAATTGAAAGTGCCGATGTGGAGTGGATTTCTTTCATGTGTCGCAATCTGCAACAAGAGACTCGAGTTTTAGGATGGAGGGATGGCAGAAAAGTGGAACAGAGGCCGCGTTGACATCAGCCTCATCGAGGGGTTGGATTCCGCACAGTTGCTGTTTGTTCTTATACAACTTTTCGACTGTGTTTCCAAGGAATGGGGGAGGCCTGGGTATCATACAGGAAGCAGGCACTGAGGACAAATCATTTAGAGAGAACGTAACCAGTAAGGTCACACAGTGACCAGCGCTGGGTTCTCAACTATTTACAATCTATATCAATGATCAGGAGGATGGAACAGATATACAGATGCTGAGTTTGGTGATGTCGCTGTGGTAAGCAAGAGATTAAATTATCAAGAGAAGGTGGAGAGTCTGCAAATAGATTCAGAGAGGTAAAGCCAATAGATAATAGTTTGGAAGGTGGAATTTAAGATGATATAACCTGCCATTTCATTGACAGGAATAATGGAAGGCAGTATGTTACTGAAATGGAGAGGGATTACAGGAGTGAATGATGCTGTGTACTGGAGGGTTCACTCAGATCCGTTCAGACATGGGAGGTTTTGCTCCATCCCTGATCGTCGGCTCCCAGACACTCCAAGTGACACTTTTGCTCTCCGTACACATGGAATACTTTGATGTGGTTGATTGGCGGTGGGGATGGTGTTTTGAAACGTGCATCAAGGGGACAGCCTTTATCCAAGATATATTCAAAGCTTTCTACATGAAGACCCGATGACGATGGGAATGGCTGACTGCTTCTGAATGAAGAGGCCGTGACTGCTGCCAGGGCAGGGGGTATTCACCAACATGATCTACTGTTTATGGGCACACTGTAACATTAATAGAGAGAGAGAGAGAGAGAGAGAGAGAGAGAGAGAGAGAGAGAGAGAGAGAGAGAGAGAGAGAGAGAGAGAGAGCTCCTTCAGTTCCTCAAGCTCTCCCCATTGACATGGATACCCTGCAGATGCCATGTACACCATCGGGAATCCCACTATACTGGATACACCCGGCAGCTCCCAGCTGAGGGAGAAACAATGCTTCTCATCCATCATATATATCCTCCATCACCGAATGGTTAACATTGATGTTGAGATACTGGGAGATGATGGATATGTCACCTAGTTCTGCCTAGAATGTTCTGGATCATAGAAGCTGAATGAAACAGTGACCCTAACAGCCACTGGCAGCACCATCCTCCCCCTGGTGTGATGCTGCAGGTCGTGTTGAAGGAGGTGATACCATTCTTTGATCAGCTCCTTTTTCAGTGAGGGTCACCTCACTCTCTGCTCCTGGCTCAAGTGGAGCTTGGGAAGCTGGTCCTTAAAAACCCGGGGTGGATACAGCAGATCCCTTTCCCTGCACACTCTCACTCCGTGGTTTCAGAGCTTCCCCTCTCTGCAGCCTCTGCTCCATTTGTTGTTCATGTTACAGACCCAGATGCTGTATCTACAGTCCCCATGCTCCATCCAGAGTTGGGTCGCCAAATCCTCAAGTCTCCCTGAATGTCTGAGGCAACTTACAGCACAACCTCCACCAAAACATCCCCTGCCCTTCCACTAAATTTTCAATTTCAGGAGCCAGTCAGAAACCCCTCGATACAAGTGTTGTGAACCAGACCAGATCCCCGCAAAATATTTCCAGAAGGCCTTTAGACCCAAACCTTTCCTTATTTTGAATATAGATGGGAAGTCTGCCTTACAAATATGTTGTGACTGGTCAAACCACTCGACATGAAACAAAATATAATCCATTCAAACGCTTTAGTTAAAATACAATCAAAGAAAAGAACATTTTGTGATGGCTTATATGTTGAAACACTTACACAAACAATAGATACCGTACCTTCTTGGTTTACACCGCTTGGCACAAAGATATATTGAAATACAGATCCTTACAGCAGTTTTCCAATCCAGGAGGAAACAACATGAACAGAGATCTCAGAGAGAAAAGCAGCTGGGGATCACGTATTAAAACTTCCACCCCTTCTGGGATCCCCAGCAGCTTCTGAATGCTGCAGCAAAAAAACAAAATGAGCAACCCTGGTCTGGGAGAGCTGGCCACTGCCCTTCCATCGTTACCATTGTTTAATGAAACCTAAAATCTCAGTTATTTACTTAAACTATTTTCAGACAGAAGTTCTGCACCTCTGCCTTTAAAACCTCTCTTTAAAAAAAACCCAAGAGAAAATAACCTTTTTACAGTGATAGAATTCTCACAACTTCATCTTTAATACAATAATCCATCAATATACAACGGTGGATTCATTTTAGACCTCCTAATCTTCCTCTGTTAGTAGTCTGAAATTTATAGACATTACATTGACTGTGAGCATACAAATGTTCACAACTAGTTTCAATTTCAGGCATTTTATTCCTGCCAAGTCTCCACAACGTGTCAAAACGTAGGGTTTCTCGCCCTGTCACCTGTATAATTTCAAACTGAATGGCAGCAATAATAAGCTCAATCGAAACAGACTGGTATTTTTCTCCCTAGACTTCTGCAAAACCTTTACCGGGTCGCGATCAGTGATAAAGGTTTGTCTCATGGATGTTATTCACAATTTATAGCTGAAATGTTGGAACGCCAACACCAAGCTCAAGGCCTCCTTCCCCATTGTGAAATAAATCTGTTGATGTTTCCATTGGATACTCCAACCACACGTTCCATAATGGAGCACTTCTCATCTCTCCAATAGCCCTTCTGAATGACATAGCTTCTCATGTCTCAGCATAAATAAGTTACATACTTCTGTACCTCTTAATGCTCTAACCTCTTTACCTGCTACTCCTGGCCTTTGCCAGTTAATCTTACTCTCACAGGTATATGTTTTAAGAAGATCTCACACATTCTTCTCAACCTCTCAAAGAAACCAAACTTTGATTTCTGAACCCAATCATCATCATCAGCCATTTCAGCTTCTAAGCTTGCCATTTTAACGATCTGCTCTTCCACATGAGTTCTCACGACTGCAGGAAGTGAATTATTGAACTTCTCCAAAATAAGAATCTCTCTCAGAGTGTCATCGGTTTGCTCTGTTTTTAATACCCTTCCCCACTTTTCAAAATTACTTTGTTTGATCCTTTCAAACTCAATGTGTGTTTAACCAGGGAACCATTTTTAGATTCCTGAAATGCTGTCTGTCGGCTTCTGGCACAAACTCATATGCACTTCAGATGGCTTTCTTCACCACCTCATACTGGCCATATACCTCCTCCGTTGGGGATGCAAAAACTTATTGGCTTTGTTTGGCTAAACTAAATCCACATGGTCACTGGTCACTGCATTTGTTTAGCCACTTTCTCAAATGAAATTCAAAAGGCTTCCCCATCTTTCTCATCAAATTTAGATAATGCCTGGATGCATTTAAACAAAACCCCATTATGCCATTGCTTACAATAGGGTTGTTCAATCTCACGATCTTCCTCATCCAGCCGACCGTCTACCTTCATCTCCCCCTTCTATGTCAACTTTCCTCTCTAATTGCTAACTTTTTAAGTTGAAACTCTCTGCTTTTCTTCTGTCCTTTTCTCTCATTCTTCTTCATTTCCTTTTCTTTTATTTCTACTTTTCATCATAATTCAAACTGTTTCAATTCCTTCTCATGTTCAAAGTGCCTCATTTGAAATTGAATTCTCGCCATTTCCAAAGAGTCTGATGGCGGTTCCACCAAATGTAATTGCCGAGTTATAGCTGTAATTATCACTCATTTTCTCACAGACAAACACAACCCCAACTCCAGCTTGTCTGTCAATTCCTACAGCTTTGCCTTCATTACCCCTAACTTTACTTCTTCCACACCCAGAGAACTCTTAATGACTGAAAGAATCTTATTCCGCAAAACACTGTTTAAAACAACCGAATTCAATATCCACAACAAAAGACACTAACAACTACCATACACGACCTTTGAACCCAATAGTCTCCCGGTGCATAATCTCCAGTGTCTGCATGAGCTTATGCTGGATTCTTTGCTTTCCTCCCACAATCCAAAGATGTGCATGTCAGGTAAATTGGCCATGCTAAATTGTTCATAGTTTTCAGGGAGGTGTGGGTTAGGAGCCTTAGTCGGGGTAAATGTGAAATAATAGGATAGATGAATGGGTCTGGGTAGGTTACTCCTCGGAGGGTCGGTGTGGACTTGTTGGGTCGAATGGCCTGTTTGCACACTGTAGGGATTGTAATTCTAAACCCAATGTGGTGTTACTGATTTAGGACCAGCCAAGAGTCCCTAGTTTGCTATCGACTAACCAGACTGCCTCAAACTAGTTTAAGAGGGTAGCTTGGATGCCAACCTTTATTATTTTAAAGGTAGATGTGAAATGGGTCTTTCAAATGTGATGTTACTAGTCAAACCACTCACTATTAAGCAAAACACAATATACTTAAACACTCTAATGAAAATCCATTCAAAATGAAGAGGAATTTAGAATAATTTAACTATTGGAAACCTGAACTGAATAATGGATACAGTACCTTCTACAGATGAACTGTTCCAATACACTAACATCCCATAAATACACCCCTTGGCAAAAAGGTACATTCAGACATACATTCTTGCATACAGTTCTCCAATCCAGGAGGAAACGGCATCAAGTCAGGTTTCAGACAGAGTCGCAGCTGGGGATAAATTATTAGGCCGTTGTTACTACTATTTATTATAAACCCTAAAAACGTCGTAAATTATTTACTTGAGCCGTTTTCAGTAGGCAGTTTGGCCTTTAAGATCTCTTATTTAAAAAAAAGGAGAAAATAACTTTTTTTAAAAAGTGACAGCATTGTCACGCAATTTAAATGCCTGGTCCTTTACTCTAGGGGCTTCCTCGTGCTACTGATGGCAAGGTCACTTGAGAGAGACAAATTCAGCTACCGACCAAGTTACAAGGATGTGTCTCATAACTTCTGAAACACGCCTGTCCATGAACCAGGCATGGGACATACCGGGAAGTGAACAACAGCCTGACACACACCATTTCACTCTTTCTCAGCTTCACAATGATTGCACTCGATACACTAGGGAGCCAAAAGCAAAGGCCAGGGAAATATACAGAGGGACAGAAAGATTCACATTAAAGACAGAAACATGCAGTTAATTAACTGAAAAGATGTTGTGGAAATATGGGGAAAAAAGGCAGGGCAGTGGGACTAACTGGAGAAGTGAGATCTTCGACAGAAAACTTACAAGAATGAGAACATTGAATAAAGGCATTATCAGATCAGCTGAAATGGTTTGTTACATCAAATTCTGAATCTGCTTCACAGAACATCACCAGCAACATAAACTGGGACAAGATGACAGCCCAGCATGGAGAGCTGTGCAGAGCAGGCTAGTGTGTTGCTCAGTAAACTACACTATCTGCCCAGCATAGAGAGTATTGCAAACTTTACTATCAAATGCAAACTATACTCGCATCAGATTACTGCCTACAATGGGAAGATTTGCTGCGTGTGTGTGTTCATCAAAACTGAGGGACAGTGCGTGTGTGTGTGTGCACGATAGGCGTGGTTGAATGTGAAACTCATTGTTTGAGAAGGAACACAAATGGAGGAAATTATTTTAAATAAGAACAACTAGCAGGCTTTTTGTTAATCGACAGAGAGAATGAGAGAAGTTTCATGGACAGATCAGATAAAGTGTTTGTGAACGTCAAAATAAAGGCATTGCCAGACACAATAGCAATGTACATCGGCATACACATGACTGACAGATGGATGGGAGTTTGGTGCGAAATCGAATCAGATTTGCTTCAGCAGGTTTGAAGCCGGAGCGTCAGCGGCAGATTATTGGCTTCCTTAAGCCTGTATTTCATAGTTCAAGGTTCAAACAGGAGATGGAATAAGCCAGTGAGATATATTCTGGAGTGGTGAGTATTTCAAGTTTGAAATGGTCAGGTCATGGTGTCAGGAATCAGCTCATGGTCAAAGGGATCCTCCACAGTTGTGACGTGTCTGCCTCAGCCACAGATATTGACCAGGGATGGGAGGGAAACAGTGGAAGGAAGTGGAATTTGTAACCAAAACAGTAGACAATGATCTCCATGCTGTTAATACATCAATAACAAGGGCAATGATACAATAAATTGTATTTCACCGCTGAAACTGAGGAGGTCAACATTGACACCCATGAGTAATAATGTCAGAGCAGAGAGGGAGACAGAGGGATACATGAATTGAACGCATTAATTGATGTAGTTAGGAGTGGTCTGTAGAGTGAATCTATGGATTGAGAGTTTCAACAGGAGGATAATAGGGAAAAGAAAGGTAGACTATTTCAAGGAACAGTAATACAGACATAACTGGTTGATAGAAAGAAAAATATGGACAGTGACACTTACCAGGAACACCGACGATAAACAGGAAAGGATAATAAAAATGTTGAATAATGAGAAGTGTGTAATAGATCCGCAATGATAATGACCACCAATTATTTGCAGAAAGATACCAAACATAATTGGATAAACGCCTGTCTATTGTTGAAAAATGCCAGTCTAATATTCCCAGATTATGATACATTTTTGGAACATTCCAGTCTAATATTCCCAGATTCTGATCCATTGTTGGAACATTCCAGTCTAATGTTCTCAGATTCTGATCCATTGTTGTCACATTCCAGTCTAATGTTCTCAGATTCTGATCCATTGTTGTAACATTCCAGTCTAATGTTCTCAGATTCTGATATCTCCTCCCCCTTTCTCCAAATCTGCTGATCCCTATCAGTGTTGTCGGTGATGTTCTCGCCCATGTTATGGGATAGCACATTGAATGGCGCCCATTTATCATTTAAAGATGGAAATCCTCCATTGGAATAATTAGAATCCATGGAAATTGGCATTAATCACAGTCACTAAACAAACACTGGGTTCCGAGCAAAGGGTACGAGAACAGATGGATGGGCACCGCACAACAATCAACAGACAGGAGTATTCTCTCCCAGTTGGAGAACACTTCAGTGGTCCAGGATATTCAACCTTGGACTTTCTGGTGACCATCCTCCAAGGCGGACTTCAGGACAGGCAGCAGCGAAAGGTGGCCGGGCAGAGGCTGATAGCGAATTTCGATATACATAGGGAGGGCCTCAACCGGGACCTTGGGTTCATGTCACATTAGAGGTGACCACCATTGTACCATACATACACACACAGGCACTCCTATACACACACATACATACGGACACACATGTACACAGACACGTACACAGTCACTCACAGACACCCTTACAGACACACACACTCCCACACTCACACGGCACTCTCTCAGAGAATTAGACAACTCTACACTCATGCACACACATGTACACGCTCTCTCACTGATACTCAAAACCCCCCACCCCAGACACGCACACACACTTCCACACTCACACATGCACCCCCTCACAGACTTAAGACACTCTACATCACTACACACACATATACATTCTCTCTCACACTCACAACCCCCCCAACCCAGAGAGACACAGACACATATATACAAATCGACAGAGACCCACATGCACACATATATTTTGTGGGATGAATTTGCACTTGCAGAGTTGCATTGTATTTTGCTCAAAAACTGCATGAATTCATGTAAAATTCTGAGCTCAAAACTTCATGGATTCATGTAAAACTCTGTTATTTCACTTTTCAGATTAGAATCAATCTAAACATCATGGAAAAGACAGAGAACACAGGGGGAATAACACCTTCAATATATTGTCTCGCTAACACTCACTGTTTCAACTAACCTGAGAATGCAACGTTTCTTTTTAAAAGGTTTTGTGATTTACGCATGAAAGAAATGAAACTATCATGGTATTCGAACAGATGAAAGACTCAACAGACAATCAAGGTATTTTTCAATGTATAATTTCAGTTACATCACACTGTAAATTTTTGAGATAAATTCTGTGCCTTAGAATTGTGTCCTCCACTATCAGCTGATGAAGGAGTGGTGCTCCGAAAGCTAGTGTGATTCCAACTAAACTTGTTGGACTATAACCTGGTGTTGTGTGATTTTGAACTTTGCACACCCCAGTCCAATACTGGCATCTCCAAATCACGACTGAGCAAACAGGCTCAATTAACCAGTTCCACACATCACTTTTCAGATAACTACAAATAAAAACATTGACTGGGTTTGGATGGAATGGATGAGGGTTGCTGAGTGATGGACCATAAATCTTTAAATCTTTTTTTAAAATTGGAAATGAGAGTATTAACAGAACACTGCAGGGGTCTATATATGTTCCACTCTGTTTATGAAAGAGCCAGTTATAAAATAACAGATCGGTTGCATAAAGAAAACTTGGGCGGGCAAGTTTCTAGATTCCTTATTGACCAGAGTGAGGCTACTCCTGGTTTAAGTGCCCTGCCACCAAATCCTTTCATAACCTTGAGACAGAGCATTGAGACTGCTGCTCAGCAACAGGCTGAAGCAATTCTGTCCCTATGGACCACTTACAGAGGGATAAGAGAAGGCCATTCAGCCCATATTAGCCTGTTGCTACTTGAAAAGATGGAAATCGAGAACATTGGCACATTTTGCCAACAAGGACAAAATGAGGACTGCAGATGCTGGAGATCAGAGCTGAAAACTGTGTTGCTGGAAAAGCGCAACATATCAGGCAGCATCCAAGGAGCAGGAGAATCGCCGTTTCGCGCTTTTCCAGCAATACATTTATCAGCATATTTTGCCAACAGAATCATTCAAAACGAAGAGATGTGTCGCTGCAGCTGTATGAAGTGTTACTGAGAGGGCACCTGGAGTACATTGTGTTGATTGTGTTTCTGTAACAGAAGGGATGGACCTCCATCAGATACAGTTCAACGGCTGCTCGTAATCCACGGGTTGCTGTGTCATTTAATGTCTCGGGTCTGTTACACAGGGACAGGAGGAGGCCATTCAGCCTTTCCAGTCTATTACAGAGGGTCACGAGGAGCCCATTCAGCCTCTCGAACCTGTTACAGAAGGGCAGCAAGTGTTTCGTTAACTTTCTTTTACGCATAAATATTAGTTTTAAATTAGTTGTGGAATAGGAAAGACCTGATGTAAACATTAAAGTTCTAACTTTGAACAAGGCCAATTTTGAAAGTGTGAGGTGAGCCCTGTGAAAGGCTGATTGGAATACCCTATTCACAGGTAAAGGGATGGCTTGAAAAATGCAAGGCCATTAAACGTGGTTTCAGAGAGTCCAGAGCCAACGTGTTCCTATTAGTGAGATGGGCAGGGCTGGTGGGTGCAGGGAGTGCTGGATGGCTAGATATATTGATGCTCTGGTCAAGGTAAGGAAGGAGGCATATGTCAGGTAAACAGAGTTGAGCTCAAGTAAATCCAGAGAGGTGTATAAGGGCAGCAAGTGCACAGTCAATGTGAAAATCGGGACAGAAAAATGTGGACATGAGATAGCTTTAAAAATAGGGTTAACGAGGCATTGAAGAAATTCTACTAATCCTTGAATGGCAAGAGATTAACTAGGGAGAAAACAGGGCCACTTAAAGATCAGTAAGACCACCTATGTGTGGAACCACACGAGATTGGAGGGATACGAAACAAAACTTTCTCCTCAGTATTTAATGAGCAGGAGGCTACAAGAGCGAGAGAATGAATAAATATATAGTGAGACATTGGAAAGTGTCTATGTTACAAGGTGATGTTTGACATTTTAAAACACATAATGGTGAACAAATTCCTGGGACCTGATCAGTTGTATCTCAAATGTTTGTTGGAAGCCAGGAAGGAGATTGGTCAGCATTTTGATGATGTATTTGTATCATTGATTTCCACAGGTGAGGTGTCAAAAGACTGGAGGGCTGCTAACATAGTGTCATTATTTAAGAAAGTAAGGAAAACAAATAGGTAACCATAGATCGCTGAGCCTGACGTCAATCGTGACAAAATTGTTGGAGGGGATTTTGTGGGAAAGGATGTGTATACATTTGAAAAGACAAGGACGGAAGAGGGCTTTGTACATTGGAGATCACGTCTCACTGACTCGGTGTAAACTTTTGACGAAGTGATGACGATGATTGATGAAGGCAGGAGAGTGGATGTTGTCTTTATGAAATTCAGTAAGAAAACTGAAATGTTCTACATGGTAGACTGCTTAGCAAGGTTAGACTGCCTGGGATCCAGGGAGAGCTTGCCATTTAGATCCAAAATGTTCTTGAATATTGGAGACAGGCCGTGAGAGTGGACATTTGTAAATTAAACTTGGAGACCTGTGACCAGTGGCGCTGCTCACAAAGATCAATAGTGGGTCCACTGCCTTTTGTCACTTATACAAATCATTAGCACTTGAGTATATGAAGTATGGTCAGTAAGTTAGTAGATAATAACAAATTTCGTGACCGTGAAGAATGATCTATCAGACTATAATGAGGTGAGCCGAGGAATGGCAGATAGAGTATATTTTAATTTCATGTGAGGTGTTGCATTTTGGCAAGACAAATCCAGACAAGACATGATAGAACTCCATAGAAAGTATCGAATCCCTACAGTTAGGAAACAGGCTTTTCGGCCCATGGAGGCCACACCGAACCTGTAAACAGTACCCCACTGGACAAACCCCTATCCTATCCCTCTGAGCCTGCATTTCCCATGGCTAATCCACCTCCCCGACACAACCCTGGGTAGAGTGCGCAATTTAGCATGGCCAATCTACCCTTACCTGTATATCCTTATACAGTCGGAGTAAAACATAGCACTCGCAGGAAACTCACGCAGACATAGGGAGAATGTACAAACCCCGCACAGCGAGTCATTCAAGAAAGGAATTAAACCCAGATCGCTGCCCTGTGAGGCAGCAAAGCTAGACTAGTGGTGCAGGTTCTCCTTTCCTTGAAAATGCCGTCACAGGTAGACAGCGCAGTGATGAAGACATTTGGTGATTTTCCCTTTATTGGTGCGTGCTTTGAGTCGAAGCATTTGCATGACATGTTAAATCTGTACAGGACATTGATTTGGCCACTTTTGTAATATTGCCTTTAATTCTAGTCTCCCTGCTGTCGGAAATGCGTTGTCAAACTTGAAAGGATGCAGAAGAGATTTAAAAGAATGTTGCAGGTGTTGGAGGGTTAGAGTTACAGGGAGAGTTTGAATAGGCTGGGACTATTTTCAAGTGTTGAGGCTGAGGGGGGACCTCAAAGGGGTTTATAAAATCATGAGGGGAATAGATAAGGGAAACAGTCAACGTCTTTTCCCAGGATAGACGAGTCCAAAATTAGAAGACAAAGGTTTAAGGTGAGAGGAGAAAGATTTAAAAAGGGACATGAGGGACAACATTTTCACACAGAGACTGCTGTATGTCTGGATTGAACAGCCAAAAGAGGTGGTGGAGGCAGGTACAGTTACACCATTTAAAAGGCATTTGGATGGATCCATGCATGGGAAGGGTTTAGAGGGAGATGGGCCACCTGCTGGTAAGGGGGACGAGATTACGTTAGGATATTTGGCGGTCTGGATGACCAGAGCGAACGATCTTTTTCCATGCTGTACATCTCTGAGAGTCTATTGACTCTTCAGTGTACAACACGGGAACAGGAGGAGGCTATTCAGCATCTGAATTCTGCCAGTCGGCTTGTTTGCTCAATTACTGAGAGTCAAATACAAAAATACATCATTCAGAATTTGATGGTGCTATACAGAAACAGGAGAATGGCCTTTAGTCAAGAAAAGCTGTAAAGAATGTGAAGAGGCCATTCAGTCCCTCACCTCCATTCCACAGGAGCAGTAGGTGAGCACAGAGCGATTAGAGCCTGTTACTCAGGAGCAGGAGGAGGACATCTACTTTCACAAACTTGGGATCAGGAGGGAATCATTCAACTGCTTGAAACTGGGGCACAGGGACAGGAGACAGTCACTCAACTGTTCGAGGCTGGGACACAGGAACAGGAGGCAGTCACTTAACTGCTCAAAACTGGGACACAGAGAAATCTAGAGGCCACTGAGGCCCGAGGATCCTGTTACACAGGAACAGGAGGAGGGGACTCACTCCCCACCAGTATGAAACACTGGGAGAGAAGGGGAGTTCGCTTGCAACAAACAGAAATATATGAATTAGTTGCATCAGTGGTCCACACAATCCTGCCCCAACATTCACTAAGACCACGGCTGATCTGATGGTGATTCCCTCATTCCATTTTATGGAGACTGTACTCTCTGCAGCCTCTGCTCTATTTGTTGGTCATGTTGCCGACACAGATGCTGTAACAACAGTCACCATGACTCATCCAGAGGGATGTGTCAAACCAGGTGAGTCAAGATTTTAAAGTCCAATCACAGGAATGAAAACACAAACTAAAGGCATTGCCAGATGTTTAGTTCTCTCGTATTCGCAATCTAACTCACCTAACCAGCCCATCCATTACATATTCAGGATGGAGCACTGTGCAGATCCGGCTAATAGAACATAGAACAGAGAACATAGAACATAGAAGAATACAGCGCAGTACAGGCCCTTCGGCCCTCGATGTTGCGCCGATCAAAGCCCACCTAACCTACACTAACCCACTATCCTCCATATACCTATCCAATGCCCGCTTAAATACTCATAAAGAGGGAGAGTCCACCACTGCTACTGGCAGGGCATTCCATGAACTTACGACTCGCTGAGTGAAGAACCTACCCCTAACATCAGTCCTATATCTACCCCCCCTTAATGTAAAGCTATGCCCCCTTGTAAGAGCTGACTCCATACGTGGAAAAAGGTTCTCACTGTCAACCCTATCTAATCCCCTAATCATCTTGTACACCTCTATCAAGTCACCCCTAAACCTTCTTTTCTCCAATGAAAACAGCCCCAAGTGCCTCAGCCTTTCCTCATAGGATCTTCCTACCATACCAGGCAACATCCTGGTAAACTTCCTCTGCACCCGTTCCAGTGCCTCCACATCCTTCCTATAGTATGGCGACCAAAACTGCACACAATATTCCAGATGCGGCCACACCAGAGTCTTATTCAACTGCAGCATGACCTCAGGACTCCGGAACTCAATTCCTCTACCAATATGGCGTAATGTCTGCGGAATGCAACCCGGCTATATCCAGACTGAAACTACATGCAGCCCACACTAATGCTTGATCTATAATCCTAGGTTAAATGTCCAGCGTGGGGAGCTGTGCAGTCCGCACTGGTTCATTCATATATAAACTCAGGCTGTTGCATTTTTCGGTAACACTGTGTTAGATCGCAGCTCAGTGTGGGGAAACTTGCAGCCAATTTTGGAACTGACAGGATGTGCAGCTCCCATCCATTTACAGCTCCATATCTCCACTGTGCCTTGACAAGGGATGCTTCGAATGTGAAGTCACTGCGAGGAAGAGATGTAAATGGAAATAATTTAAATACCAATAGTTCTGATTAAGCCGCGTATCACTCTAGTATTTAAAGATCAAATAACTGAGACAATATCCAATGAGATTTTGTAAATCATGCAAACCAAGTAAGAGGGGGATGGTGATGTTATAGTGGTTGTACTATATGCCTTCAAATAATCAATGGGAATTAGAAGAACAAATATGCAGGGAGACTGGCAAGACTTGCATGAGCAATAGGGTTGTCATAATAGGTGATTTTAATTATCCTAACATAGATGGGGACTTCTAGAGGGTTAAGAACTTAAATGGAACGTAATTTGTTAAGTGTGTTCAGGAAAGTTTCCACAAGCAATTTTTAGAGTATCCTACTCGGGAAGTTAGAAACTCGACCTACTGTTGGGAAATAGGGATGGATAGGTGACGGAGGAAACGTGGGGGAGCATAATGGGAAAAGTGACCAGAGCTGTATTAATGTAAAAATAGTTATGGTAGGTACAAAATTGGTCCACAGATTCAAGTTCTAAATTGGGGCAAGGCGAATTTTGTTGGAATTACGCAGGGGATTGCAGGGCTTGGTTGGAGTAGTGTGTTTCCAGGTAAAAGGATCCAGGGAAAGTGGAAGGGCTTCAAAAGTGAGGTAGCTCGAGTTCAAGGTCGATATGTTTCTGTGAGGGTGAACGGAAAGTGAGGCTGGAAGAGAGAACCCTGGATGACAAGAGATATTGAGGCTCTGACCAGAAACAAAGGAGGCGTCGCTCAGGTACAGGTAGCTGGGACCAAGGGAATCCCTGGAGGTACACAGGGGATACAGGAGTTTACTGAAGAAGGAAATCAGCAGTGCTAAAGTAGGGTATGAGATAGCCTTGGCTGAGCAGATTATGGTGCATCCAAATTCAGTATTGTAAAGAAAAAGAACAACTAGAGAGAGAATACGAAGCTTTAAAATCCAAAATGGGCGTGCATGTGTAAAACCTCAAGAGATGGGTGAGGTCCTCAATTTCCCCTCTGTGTTTACCATGAAGAAAGACATGAAGAGCTGTGACCTTTGGGAGGTTAGTTGTGATATCTTGGTCCAGTCCATATCACAGTAGAGGTGCTGTTGGACATATTAGAATGCACATAGTCAGATAAATCTCTTGATCCTGAGCAGATATATCTAAGAGCACTGCACGAGGCGAGAGAATATAGTTCAGGGGCAAGGTCCCGGAAGACTGGGCAGTAGCAAATGTTGTGCCATTATTCAGAAGGGCTGCAAAGAAAATCCTGGGAAATATAGACCAGTAAGCTTCACATCTGTTTCGGAAACCACTTGAGAAGGTTCGGAGATATAAGATATGCATGCATTTGGAAAGACAGAGTTTGACTTGGAGCAGTCAACATAGCTGTGTGCCTGGCAGTTCATGCCTGACAAATTTTGATAGAGTTTTTGCGGAAGTGACCAGGAAGGTTGACGCGGGCAGGGTGGTGGACATAGTCTATATGGATTTCAGTAAGGCCTTTGATAAGGTTCCACTTGGTAGGCCTCTCTGGAAGGTTAGATTACATGGACTCCAATGTAAACTGGCAAATTCGCGACACAGTTGGCTTGACGTTATGAAGCATATGCCTATGGTGGAGGAATGCTTGTCGGACTGGAGGCCTGTGACGAGTGGAGTGCCTTAGTGGTCGGTCCTGGGCCCATTGCTGTTTGTTATCTATATCAATGTTTTGGACCAGAGTGCACAACACGACGTTTGTAAATTTGCAGATGACACTAAATTAGGAGGCGTCATTTATAGGGAGGAACATTATCAGAAATTGCAGCAGTTCCCTGATCAGCTAAGAAAGTGGGCTGAGAAATAGCAAATGGAGTTTAATATAGATAAGTGCCTTGCATTTAGGAAAGTTAAATCCAGGTAGGAGATTAATGACGAATGATAGTGCCTTAAGGCATGTACTGCAACAAAAGGACGTTGGAGATCAGGTGCACGGTTGTCTGAAATTTGAGTCACAGATACACAGGACAGTGAAGAAGGCCGTTGGCACATTGGCTTCATCAGCGCATTGAGTATAGACGTCGGGACATTATGTTGCAGTTGTATAGGATGCTAGTAAGGCTGTATTGGAGTATTGTGTTCAGTTTTGATCAGCTTGCTCTCGAAAGGATATTATTGAACAAGAAAGTACGTAGAACAAATTTCCAAAAATGTTCCCTGGGCTAAAGGCTCTAAGTTATAGGCAGAGGTTGGACAGATTAGAACTTATTTCTTTACAGCGTAGGAAGCTGAGAAGGTTCTTATAGAAGTGTAGCTCTTATAATATCATGGGAGGCATGCATGTGGTGAATACTTCAAAATTTTTTCCCAAGGTTGTGGAATCGAGGACAAGAGGACATCCATTAATGTTTTGGAAACGATAAAAAATATAAAAAGGAAACTGAGGGGCAACGTTTTTACATAGAGTGTGGTATGCATATGGACTGAGCTGTCAGTGGAAGTGATTGAGATGGGTACAATAACAACATTGAAAAGGCATTTGGACAAAGACACAGATAGGAAAGGATTAGAAGGATACAGAACAAGGGCAAGGGAATGGGATGAGTCTGGATGGACATTTTGGTTGCCATAGACCAGCTGGGCCAAATAGCCAGTTATACTGGCAGTCTCATGCAGTATGACTGCAAATGAGTGTATTTTGGGGTGGAGACAGGGTGGTGGAGGGAGACTGAGATAAAATATCATGGAGGGATATTTTCACAGGTTGACAATGCTGATATGAAGACATTCCGATAGTATCATGCAACACAGGTCAGTATTTCGCAGAATTATGAGTGAAAGGGATATTGCTGTGAGTTCAGGCGATGGAGAGTTTTGGATGAGCATTTGTTCTGCAGCTTTGAAACTGGGAGTGAGGACAGCAGAGTCTTCGCCTCACTGGGCTGACCTAACAAAAAACTGTCTCAGTGACATTTCCATTGAGTGTGACAGAGGGGTTGCCTGCACGAGGCCGAGCTAGTTTCATGGTGCTATCTTACCAAACTCATCTCATTAACGACACTTCCCACTCCATAGTGTCACTCTCATACAATGCCAGCACGATTTTCCCATCCATCATGACTGGAGGTACTCACAGTCGCCCGGATGCTCCTGGATATTCCGTTATCCCTGACACTGGTGCCATCTTTAAATGATCAATGGCACACGGTTGCGCTTTCTCAGTTTGGAGCTGCCCTGCACATTTTCCCCAAGCATGACAATGAAGGGGAAATTACACTACGGTTTGTCGACAGCAGCACGGAGGTCCTGGTGGATGCGCTAGTACAAAAGGGGACCATTCTCTTCCCAGAGGGGGCCACACTACCAGACCCACCCAGCATGGTCTGAGCTCACCACCCAGCTCAGTGCAGTTTCTGGGGTCTGATGAAATGGCCAGCAAAACAGGACAAGCATCAATAACCTTCCCCACTCTGTCAGGATAAGGGTCACCATATTTTCTCTGCTCCCTCACACTCACTGTCTATCTGTTATAGCACCGACCCTCGAACAAGGCTCATGCTCCAACACTCTCACTACTGCATGCAGTAACTTCCCTCTCTTTCTCTCTTGCCTTTCTAATGCCCTCGACATAGTTCGAGAATATTCTGCAGAATGTCAATTATGGAATGTTCCAGGTATTGTTCCAACTTATTCCCAGTTTCAGGAAAACGGCTGTGCCCCAGTGTGTAACACGTAAGAGGATGGAGTAGAGATGTACGTTTTTCAAATCACACGGAATTAAGATCCATCATGAGGCCATTCAGTACTTCAAATATGCTCCAACATTCAATACGTTTGGGGGTGATCTGATGGTTTTCTCAGCTCCATGATCCAGGAACCTTCAGTCATTCAACCCCCAGGTTCCTGTTACTGAGCAGACGATTCTCAGACACTTCATACCCCGGGTTTCTTCCACCATGTGTTCAGAAGGCATTTCCCATTGGGACGGACTCTCCTAACAATATATTTCATCTGATTTATAGATTCATGCAACTGTCAGCATGCTTTCCACAGACCAATCAAGAACATGCACTTATTTTATGGTTATCGATATCCCATCACAATTAGTCATTCTGGTTATTTCACTTGTCTCACCTTATTGTATTCAGCCAAAGACAGCTTCCAAACACTTGTCTCATTATAAAATATAATTTCGAGCAAACAACATTTTTTATCTCGAATCCACCTTTTCCCTTGTCATTAAAATTTCTCTTGCCCTTTTTTTGTGACTGATTCTGTGTGCAACATTACACAGTCTCCCACTCAGTTGGCTGGATGGTTGGTTTGTGATGCAGAGGGAGGACACCAGCGCAGGTTCAATTCCCCACAGTGACAGAAGTTACCATGAAGGGAATGCTTTCTCAACCTTACCCCATCACCTGTGTGGTGGCCTTCAACATAAACCATGAGAGTTATTTGGGACTCTAACCTATCAATGTTAGCATTTTAATTTTTTAACCAAATTTTTTATTGAAAAAGATATTTTTATTATTATATTAAACCAATAACAAAACAACTTAAATAACTGAACAAAATTACACCCATGTGCATATATATACAAAATGAGTTAAGGTCTCTAAACGAACAGAAGAAAAACAAAAATAAACAATAAATAATAAATAAATAATACAGCTATGCATAACAAAGTGATAGCTCTCGTTCTTCGAGAGCATGAACTGACACACATTCATACGTTTATAATTCTTAATATGTGATTCAGTAGACAATATCGTCATGGTTATATAAAAGCCCTTCTTAGAGTGGCAGATAAGCCTGTATCGCAGTAATCCAAAAAGGGTTGCCATATCTTATATAAATCTCTGGTTTTCGAAGCACCATACTGGTGAGAATGTCCAAAGGGATATTCTCCATGATGAGCTTACAACCACCCAACAGACCCGGAGGTTTTTCAGACATCCAACACAACAGAATATTTTTCCTGGCACAGGAAGTATGGGGGAGATACTAAAGGAGTATTGTGCATCAGCACTTACTGTGGAAAAGGATATGGAAGATATAAAATGTAGGGAAATAGATGGTGACACCTTGCAAAATGTCGATATTACAGACTAGGAAGTGCTGGATGTCTTGAAACGGGTAAAGGTGGATAGCTCCCCAGGACCTGATCAGGTGTATCCTAGAACTCTGTGAGAAGCTAGAGAAGTGATTGCTAGGCCTCCTGCTGAGATATTTGGAGTATGGATAGTCACCGGTGAGGTGCCAGAAGACTGGAGGTTGGTTAACGCTGTGCCATTGTGTAAGAAGGATGTTAAGGACAAGCCAGGGAACTATAGAACAGTGACACTGACGTTGGTGGTGGGCACGTTGTTGGACGGAATCCTGAGGGACAGGATGTGCATGTATTTGGAAAGGCAAGGACTGATTTGGGATAGTCAACATGGCTTTGTGCGTGAGAAATCATGTCTCACAAACTTGATTGAGTTTTTTGAGAAAGTAACAAAGAGGATTGATGAGGGCAGAGGGGTAGATGTGATCTATACAGATTTCAGTAAGGGTTTTGATGAGGTTCCCAATGGGAGACTGAATGGCATGATTAGATCTCATGGAATACAGGGAGAACTAGCCATAAGATACAGAACTGGCTCAAAGGTAGAAAGACAGAGGGTGGTGGTGGAGGGTTGTTTTTCAGACTGGAGGCCTGTGACAAGTGCAGCGCCACAATGATTGGTGCTGGATTCACTACTTTTTGTCATTGACGTAAATGATTTGGATGTGATCATAAGAGGTACAATTAGTAAGTTTGTAGATGACTCCAAAATTGGAGGTGGAATGGAGGGCGAAGAGGGTCACCTCAGATTGACCAAATGGCCAATGGGCTGAGTAGTGGCCGATGGAGTTTAATTCAGATAAATGCAAGGTGCTGCATTTTGGGAAAGAAAATATTAGCAGGACTTATACACTTCATGGTAAGGTCGCAGGGAGTGTTGCAGAACAAAGAGACCTTGGAGTGCAGGTTTATAGCTCCTTGAACGTGGAGTTGCAGGTTGATAGGATAGTGAAGAAGACGTTTCCTGTATTGGTCAGAGTATTGAGGACAGGAATTGGGAAGTCATGTTGTGGCTCTACAGGGCATTGGTTAGGCCAGTGTTGAAATATTGCTTGCAATTCTGGTCACCTTCCTATTGGAAAGATGTTGTGGAACTTGAAAAAGTTCAGAAAAGATTTACAAGGATGTTGCCAGGGTTGGAGGATTTTTGCAATAGGGAGAGGCTGAACAGACTGGTGCTGTTTTCCCTGGAGTGTCGGACGCTGAGGGGTGAGCTTATTGAGGTTTACAAAATTATGAGGGGCATGGACAGGGGAAATAGGTAAAGTCTTTTCCCTGGGATCGGGGAGTCAGAACGAGAGGGTATAGGTTTAGGGTGAGAGAGGAAAGGTATAATAAAGAACTACGGGGCAACTATTTCACACAGAGAGTGGTACGTGTATGGAATGAACTGCCGGGTGATGTCGGGGAGGCTGATAAAAGTGCAACATTTAAGAGGCATTTGGAACGGTAAATGAATAAGAAGGGTTTAGAGGGTTATCGGCCAGGTGCTGGCAGGTGGGACTAGATTGGTTTGGGATATGTGGTCGGCATAGATGGGTTGGACCGAAGGGACTGTTTCCATGCTGTACATCTCCATGACTCTATGATTCTATGACTTATATTAATCTCTGTTTTTTGGTGCACCATGCTGGTGAGAAAGTCCAAAGGGATATTCTCCACGGTAAGCTTACAAAGTCTCAACAGACCCGGGGAGTTTTCAGACATACCACACAGTATAATATTTTTCCTCGCATAGCAAGTAAGGATATATTTTTTCCCCATGTGCATCTGCGTAAGATACTCTGGGCAGGCCCAGGAAAAGAGAAACCAGGTCCATCTCCAATTCGGTCCCCAAGATCCACTCTACCACACCCAACACAGTGCTCCAATATATCCAAAGCCTGCAGCAGGACCACATGCAATGAGTAAGAGTGTCTGTAGTCATTCTGCAATTGGAACACGCTGAAGAGAATCACACTTTGAATTTTGAGAGAAAATCTGGTGTCAGATAGACCCTATGAAGATTTTACAACTGCATGGAATGGGTTCTATTACAGATCAAAATCCTTCGAGCATTTTCACAAATATCCTCCCATGTCTCCGAAGAGATCTCAACCCCCAACTCTCTCGCACAGACGTCACGAAGCTGCACAGTCTTGTCTGCGGGGAAACGCTCCAACAAATGGTAAAGGGTACTGACAGAGAGTGTATTCTTTACAATAATTACCTGCCTCTCTGTATCGGATCGATAAGTGTCTTGTAAAATTGTATTTTTTAATCAAATATCTAATCTGGAAATTAAACAGAAGAAGTCTCTACTAGGTAGTCCATCCTTAATAGTTATTTGATCAAACTGTATTAATGTTTCTCCTTCAAGTAACACGTGGTGGCTCGGTGGTTTGCACTGCTGACTCACCGCAGCATGGTCACGGGTTTCGTTCCAGTCTTGGGTGACTGGTTGTGTGGAGTTAGTATATTCTTAACAGTGACTGCGTAGGTTTCCTGCCCCAGTCACAAACATGTGCATGTTCGATGACTTGGCCATTGCTCAATCGCTCATAGTATTCCAGGATATGTAAGTTGGGGCATTAATCAGGGTAAATATAGGATGGTAGGGGAATGGGTGTGGGAGGGTTAGTCTTCAGAGGATCGAAGTGGACTTGCTGGGCCCAAGGACCTGTTTCCACACTGTAGGGATTCTACTAATTCTAAATCACCCAAGCAAGGTATCCCCTTCGCTGCCCACAGTTTAAACCTGGAATCCATTATCCCCGGTATACCAATTATAGGAGTAAGAAACATGATTTTGCTTGTATTGCCTCGATCTGACGCATTGTCCTTCAAGTTTTAACAGTATTGATAATCATTATTTTATGACAATATTCGATAAATATTGTCATTTTATCTAAGAACAACAAACTAATAAGGGTTCACTTTGTCTGAGAGTGTTCAATGTCTAGCTATATTGACGCCGAGTCCTCAGCGGTCTAGGCACTAACATACAATGAAAAAACACTTAATTGATTGTTTTTAATCGGGGAGATCTACTCCTTACAATCTGTGGGGCAGTTGAGATTTTGTTAGCTCGACAAAGAATCGCTTATGGTGCCAAATAAAAGAGCTAAACCAGCCATTATGTTTCCGAAATATCTGTCTGGGAAACATCATAGAAAGCATTGAAATTGGTGGAGGAAATGAAGAAGGACATTCATTTTAATAACAGCTATACGACCTAGCCAGGATATTGGAAATGCCTCCCATCTTTGAAGGTCTTGTTTAATTTTGTCAAACAAATGGACATAGTTCACGTTAAATAAATGATCAAAGACAAATGTAATGAATATCTTGAAATAGAGAAACCACCCCCGTGGCCATGTAAAAGGAAACCAGGATTTGCCCTCAGTATCTGGTATTTCCCTAAGACCTCCCATAGACATGGCCACCAACTTTGTAAAATTAATCTTATCGCCCGGAAAGGCAACAAGTGAATTAATGCATTGCATCACATGACCTACTGAAATTGCGGGATTTGACAAAAAACATAAGACCCTTATCTGCATACAATGTAATCTTACGTGACTTCTATCCCACTTCTGGGGCAGATATGTTGGCATCCCTACGGATGGACTCCGCCAGTGGTTCAATCACCAACGTAAACAATAATGGTGAAAGGTGTCAACCTTGTCGGCTGCCTGGAGAAATATTAACATTACTGGTTGGCACACCATTAGTGAGAACCGCAGCCAGAGGATCATGGTAAAGGACCCTCACCAACTTGATAAAAACTTTGCGTATACCAAACCGTTCTAATGTGCAGAAGAGATCCAGCCACTCAACCCAATCAAATGCCTTCTCTCATCTAAACAGATCAATAATCCCTGGACAGATTGTTGTTGACACTCTTGGATCATATTGAGTAAATTCTTCACATTGTAGGAAGATCTGCGGCACTTTATAAAGCATGTTTGTTCCTCTTTGGTAACCGAAGGCAGCAAAGTTTCCACCTTAATGCACGGATCTGAGACAGGATTTTGTAACCGACATTTAAAAGTGAGATTAGCGTGTGAGAAGCACAATCCTCTTGGGTCTTCCTTTCTTCATCATCAGAGAGATATGAGCCTCTTTTAAGGATGGAGGGAGGGGTTTGTGACTGTATGAGTGACGGAACACGTTAAACATCAACCCTGACAATAGGTTTATAAATTATTTATAAACCTCACTAGGAAATCTGTCAGGAACGTGCACCTTTACATTCTGAATCTGCTTCACTCCCTCCTGCGCTGACAACGGTGCATTAAGGCACATCATCTATTCAGGGGTTACTCCTGGAAGACCCAGGTTCTTGAAAAATGACTCCAACTTAATCCATCTATCCTCAAAATGTTCAGTCTGAAATAATTCGGTGAAACATCTCGGACAGGATACATTAATCTTTTGGAATTGAAGGTAAGGATCCCAGTACCTTCCCTAATTGAGGTAACGGCTTAAGAGGGGCGTTCGTTTTCCTGGCAAGATAGACTAAATACCTGCCTGGCTTATCACCATGTTCAAATAGCCTTTGTTTTGCAAAAGTAAGTTCCTCTTGGCTGTCTGTATGAGCATGGAATTCACTGTAGACCGAAGTGTTGTAATCCTCTGCAGCTTAGCCACTGAGGGACAATCGCAGTATGTACTTTCGGCTGCCCTCAGCTTTGCCTCAAACCAGCGTTCCTGCTCCCCCTTCTGCTACATCATAAGGAATAATTATTCCCTTGGCATAAGCCTTAGCAATTTCCCATAGAATGGATGGGTTACTGGTTGAATCTGAATTAATGGCTAAGAAAGATCTGAGTTCATTGTAGTGGTCGGCACAGTGGCACAATGGTTCGCACTGCTGCCTCACAGCGCCAGAGACCTGAGTTCAGTTCCTGCCTCAGGTGACTGTTTGTGTGCAGTTTACACATTCTGCCTGGGTTTCCTCCCACAATTCAAAAATGTGTAGGTTAGTTAAATTGGCTATGCTTAATTGCTTGTAGTGTTAGGTGAAGGGGTAAATATGGGGAGTGTGGACTTTTTGAGACGAAGGGCCTGTTTCTACACTGTAAGTAATCTAATCTAACTATTCAATTAACCACCTAGTCTTAAGAATCAAGGGGCACATTCGCTAGTGTCTCGAATCTATTATGTTGCTCTTAATCTAAATCAATAAGTATCCTGCTTCAGGGTCAGAAATGGTAATATTCTCAATTGTGCAGAATGCCACCGAATCTAAGATTGTTGCAGGAATGTGGAAGATATCAACCCTCGTGTGGCATTTGTGCCGGTTAAAGAAGAAAATAAAATCCCTTCGTGTGATGTGGTTCTGCCACCAGACATCCACCAGCTTTCGTTCTGCACACATATCCACTAATTGCTTACATTATAACGAGGGTATTGGGGCATCTTTGGATATTCTGTCCACCGTGGGGTCCAGAAGACTTTTGAAAACTTCTGCAATAATGTGCCATGATGCAAGATAACTGAATTTGGAAAATGCATCTACCAGGAATTTCAGAGGGTACGCTGGGAGTCGGGGTGGGGTGGGGGTGGGGGCAATAAACATTTAGAATACGATATTCTTTACTATAGTTCAAGGCTTTGGGTATTATGAGCCTCCCGTGCATGTCAAATACAATCTAGTAGGTTAAATGGAAGACTCTTTTTATCTATTATGGCTTCTCCCCTCCTCGTAATATTAAAAGAGGAGAAATAAACCCGATCAAACCCGCCCTGCTGTAATGTCAAATGTTCCTTGTCATCAAGGTGCATTTCCTGCAATAGGACAACATCCACCCTCTCTTTTTAAGACTAGAAAGTAAATTTTTCCTCTTTTCTGGCTAATGGCTCCCCTTAATGCTCCAGGTAGACCATTTAAGCACATCATTACCCAGAACACACTGTAGCAACATTTGAACTCGAGAGAGGAAGAACTCGATTTACTGATCATTAATAAACAAAGTCTCATAAAGCTTAAAAACTACACAAACTAAGGCTACTGCAACTGCCAACTCTCAAAACTTTCAAACACTAAACACTTTAAGTAAGTTGCTGGGATGGAGTGGGTTAGGGAACCACTTTGCCCGTTCTGTGATGCAGAGCCCAACAAAGCAGACGTTCCAGATCGCCACCATCTTGGATTTCCCCTTAACATTTTATCGTTATTATCATTTCATTTTGCATTATATTCCTGGATGTGCTGGAGCAGTGTGTTTTTTTTTACCACTGTCAGCATTTCCCCAACACTACACATTCCTGCCATTCCCCGATAATCCTTGACTCCGTTATTCTTTATGAACCTTCTGTCTGTGCCTAAAACATATTAAATATCTCTGTCTCCAATGCATTGCAGGGAAGAGTGTTCCAAATACTCTCACCACTGAGAAAACAAAAAAAAAACTTCACCTGTGTGAGAGATTATTTTTGTCTCCTTGCCTGAGAAAGGATATAATTAAACTGGAAGCAGTTCGGAGATGTTTCACTTCAGTTATTCCAGGGATGAGGGTCTTATATTATGAAGGCTTTAAGAGGTTACTCTTGGAATGACAGGTGATCTTATTGAAACAGACAAAACCTAGAGGAGAGTGATCAGACAGATAACCACTGGGTGCTTGTATCGTCCAAACTTCTTGTCTTATTTATAAACTCTCTACAGTGTGGAAGCAGGACATTCCATCAAGTCCACATTGACCCTCGGAACAGTATCCCCCCCGGACCTGGCCCCCTACTCAATCCAGGTAACCCTGCATTTCCCATGACTAACCTATCTAACCTACACATCCCTGGGCACTATGGGCAATTTAACATGGCCAAGCCGCTCAAAGCTGCATATCTATGGACGATGGGAGGAAACTAGAACACTGGGAGGAAATCCATACAGACATGGGGAGAATGTTCAAATTCCACATAGAGAGTTGCCTGAGGTTGGAACAGAACGCAGCTACTTGGTGAGGAGAGGTATCAATACCAACCACAGATCCACAATGCGCATCCATTAGTTCTATTATTTACTTGTGGCTAACTAAAGAAATCTGCCTGACTTCTTCCTGTCATTGAACCTGAGTCATTCTGAGAAGTTTATCATCGGCCATATCACCAACCTGGTTACATTTAAAATTTGGTGTCAGCAGTGGAGGAATGGGATGATAAAAGGAAACAGTGACATTCTCCAACATTCATCAGACCAGGAATTAGGATAAATCCACAAAGTGGGATTTCAGTCAAGTGGGAACTCTCTTTCCCAGAAGTTTCGGGTGGCTGGGCCTTTATATTACATCGAAGCTGGCTTTGTCTGATTTTCCATGTACAGGTGAATCAGGGATAATGGTACATGGAAGGGAAAGTGCAGCTGGGATGACAATGAGATGAGCCATGAACTTATTTACTGGTGGAGTAGTGTCAAAGGGCCGAATGGCCCACTTGTGTCCCTCAGCCCTATGTTCTGATGTTCCATTCAGCCCTCGGACATGCTAAACGGGCAGATCGAGGCCACTCCGATGGTTAGGTGCAGTTTTGGAAACGTACTTGGAAAATCCAGGCTGGACCAGGAAGTGATCACCACCCCCACCCCCACCCCCAGTCCCTGTTTCCAGGCTTCCCCTCTCTGTAACTTCTGCTCCAGATGTGGGACTTGTTGGAGACCCAGATACGCTGGGAATACAGCTCCATACCCCACCCAGGGTTAAAACAACAAATCCTCTGCTCTCGCTGAATGCAACATTGTACAACACGATTTCCAGCAAAATAACCCGTTACTTTCCAAAACCATGACGTGAAATTAATAAATAGGAACAGGAGTAGGTCAATCGGTCACTCAAGCTAACCCTGTCATTCAATGAGAACATGGCTGATGTACGCCAGGGCTCAACTCCACTCTGTTGCCGACTCCTTGTATCCCTCCACACCTCTCTGAGTTTGGGAATTCCAGGCATTCACTACCTTCGGAGAGAAGGCATTACTCTGCATCTCAGATTGAAATCGATATTCCTTATTCGGTATCTATATCATCGAATTCGACACTTTGCTCAAGAATGGAAACAACTTCTCAACATTTACCTTCTCCAACCCCTTCTGTGTCTTGTAGGTTTCAGCAGTATCACTCCTCATTCATTGAAACCCCAATGAATTATCGCCTCATCATTTTAGAGATTCTCAATAACACAACCCTTCCTTCCCAGGAAACCACCTAATGTATCATCCAAGCTACTTGCTGCATCATCATGCTGACTTGATGTTTCATACCCAGGAAGACTCCAATGCCTTTACTGTTCCTTTTCTGGAAGTCCCCTCCATTAAGTAACAGCCTGCCTTTTGATTCTCAGTGTCATCCTCAAACTCGGATGTGTATTGCACTCAGCTCCCTCCTTCAGGCTGTCAGCTTATATTGTAAATACATGATGCCATCAGACTGATATCTGTGGTACTCCAGCAGAAAAACCTTTACCAAAAAGATCCATTAATCCTGACTCACCGATTTCTGTGTTAAACAATCATCATCCCATGTTAATACAGTATCCGATGTCCTGAAGCTTCTGTCTTGTGTAAGAACTTTTGTTTTGTAATATCTTGTGGAAAATCTCTGCAAAGCCTCGTGTCTACCAGATCCCCTTTATCAAGTCCGCTTGTTACATTTACAGGCATCTCCAGAAAATCTTTGCATGATTTTACAGGGCAAAATATCATTTCCCTTTCACAAAACCACCCTGACTCTGCGTGAAGCTTCTCTAAATGCCCATATTTGCCAGGTGTTCCAAACTATACTAGTTTTATCTGTTTTCATTAGGTCCATGTTCCTCTAAATGTTTCCCATTCATATGCTTGTCCAAATAAGTTTTAAATGTTGTAGCTGTCCTTACATCTCCCACTCTTCCTATGGAAGCTCATTCCGTACTCACAGCACACTCTGTGTAAAAAGGCTGCCCCTTAGTCCCTTTTAAATCTACCGTCTTTCACCTTAAACCTATTCCCTCTATGTTTGGATTCCCCTTCCCTTTGGAAAATACCTTGGCTATTCACTCTATCCATATCTCTCATGATTTTATTAGTTTCTATAATGTCACTCCTCAGCATCCTACACTCCATCTGATGCTAACTTCAAGAACATGCTTTTAAAGATAAGCACTGCAAAATTGAAACAATATTAAAAACGACAGGTAACCAACACTCAGCCCAAACGTCATACTGTAATTTGTTTTTCTCCATATTACAATAATGAGGCAGCATGAAACGCTTACTAGTGCCAATAAGAAGTCAAGCACCTGAATTCCTTTATCTAAAGGGGGTGATGATCACGACAGTGAAAACGTATCTGTGGCCAGATCGATGCAATACAACATAGTCAACATTCTCCCTCCTGGCCTCCGTATAACTTTGTGTGGTTGTGTCTTTTTTATCTTGCATTCAATAGAGAGAATCCCTTTCCCCCATTTACACCTTAAATTCGACCCGTTATACAGAATATCTTCGTTCACCGGTGTTAAAAGCCCGTTTTTCTTTTGCCACACCCTCTTTTCCCTGCCACCCATTCTCCACATCTGGCAAGTGATCAAAAGACCATTTTGCAATTGTCTTCAGTTTTGAAGAATTTTCACACTGGACTGGAACCGCTAACTCTGTTTCTCTTTCTCTGCAGATGTTGACAGACCTGCTGAGTTTCTCCAGAAATGAATAGGCGCAGAACAATTTTTCAATTAAATAAATAATCATGGATACTGGAAATAAAAATAAAAAAACCTTCAAAGAAGGTTCACTGGACCTGAAAGTTTAACTCTGCATTCACTCTATTAAATTCTGTAACACGTTTGCAATTTCTTCAGCAATTTCTGTTTATGAACAATTTCCAACGTTCCAACGACATATTGTCAAAGATGCCCAAACATCCTGTCCAACATGGAGTGTCGTACACTGGGAACTGAACAGTAACGCAGGGTGAAAAGTTCCTTGACTCTAAAACTCCATAAGGCAGGCATCACTGACACTGCAGAGCTCTGTACTATGGTCAGGGAGAAAAACAGAAGGAAACACAATCACTTCAAATACAGAAGATGGCATTACTGAAAGGAAAAGATTCAGATTAGTACCTTAAATGGATATTATTTATGCAACAAATTGGAGGCGTGACAACAAGAAAAGACTTCCAACAGAATGAGAAGATGAAAATGGAAGTACTTCCGCATCAGAAACCAGATTCGGTCACTGAATACAGGGCTGATGGGTGAATGGGTCTCAGTGTGAACTGGGGGTGGGGGTGGGGGTGGGGGGAGGGGACAGTCAGTCGAATTTAATTGTAGATATTGCAGCTAAAACTGGGTTATCATCTGATGCTGTAGATTTCAATGACAATCTTTAACTTTTCCCCCAGGATAGTCCATCCATCTACCATTTCCATCAAGCCGATCCATGGGTCAGTGACGAGTGTGGGTGAACATGGTCGGCTCAGAATCACGTGCACCGAAACCAGATGACAATCCATTAAAGCTACCGCACTTAACTGGTTACACTACGAGCAGCAGGACTAACAGCTGATACAGAGAGAGAGATGATCCCAAGACTAACAAATCAGATATAAGCTCTCTCGTCCTCTCAAATCCATGCATAAAAGTCGATGGACCATTAAACAACTTACTGGAGGAGAGGACTCCACAAATATCCCCATCCTAAATATTGGAACAGCCCTGTGCATCCATGCAAAAGATACAGTATCTGCACCATCCTCAGCCAGAAGTGTTGAGTCGATGACCCACCTCACCCTCACTATGATACCCTCAGAATCACAGATGGCCGTCTTCAACCAATTAAATTCACTGCACGGGACATGAAGCAACAGCTGGACACTATGGATACGACTAAGGCATTTGGTCCTGACACCATTCCTGCAATAGGACTGATGACTTTTGCTACAAAACAAGCCGTGTACCTGAGGAAGCTGTTTCATTCCAGCTCCAATTCTGACAAATCCCTGGCAATGTGGGTAATTAGCAACTGCAGTCCTCACTTTCTCCTAATGTGGGTAATTACCCAACTATGTCCCATCCCCTAAGAAGGGAATAATTACAATCGGACCAATTACCACGCCCTCAGTCCCATCACGATAGTCAAATTGGTTGGGGTTATTTTTGATAGAGCTGTCACACAGCACAGAAATAATCGGTTCAGCGTGGTTTCCGATAGGCCCCCATGTGGAGATGGTGCTGTTGTGGCATTGTCATTGGATTGCTAATCCAGACCAGGATAATTCTCTGGCAACTGGTGCAAGTTAAAAACAATTAATAAAATATCGAGATCTAATACTTGGTGTCAGTAATAGTGATCGTGTATTCAAGGTCGATTACAGATGTCAATCTCCTTCCCCAATGTACTTTCAGGAAGTGAATCCCCAGTGCTTTCCTGTCTGGCCTAAAAGTGACTCCAGACACACAGACATGTGATACACTCTTCAATGGTCTCTGAATCGGCCAAGCAAGTCACTCTATTGTATCAAACTGCTCCGAGGTCTTAAAGGATAAACCCGGAGAGAACAGCCGGCACCAGCCTCGTTATCAGAGAAGGGAATGGGATCCACAAAGATGTCGACCCTGCAGAGACCTCCTTCCTAACAGCTGAGAGTTTGTGACAACATTTACTGAGCTTTCCCACACACTGCACAGAAGCGTCGGGAAAGGAATATGTCATACAACTCTTTGCGCTTTCCCTATTCTAGTTAATGGCCGAACATCTCCTCAAAGCAGTTTTCCCCATACAATATACATACCCCTTAATATGTTTAAACATTGTGAAACATAAAATGAGAACTGCTGTCGTCCATTCAGCCCATCAGTTTTGCTCCTCCATTCTATCTACAGGCAGTTCACCAATAACACGTGTTGATTAAATATATTTCGGCTGCAATGCAGTTCATGAATCTTTTTATATAAATTGAACTGGCGTTCACCGTGACGCGATTCCTTGTTGGGCACCAGCTGAACAGCAAACCCAGCCTCAGAAACTCTCTGTCTACAAAATTTACAATCACCGTGTTCAGCTAAAACAGGAATGCAATCGACTCTGCAGGCCTTGAAACTGAGCCTGAAACTGGGAATTGTAGATTATTTTGAAAGAACTTTATTTCAAACTGTGGGGAGAAAATGGAGAGAACTGGAATTCGGCATCGGTATCACATGGTCACTCAGCCCCCGAGCGCTTTCTGGTGAAGATTGTGGTGAAAGGTACAGTGCACCAGTGAGTGATTGTCGTCTGAAAGCGTTACATTTACAGCACTGTTCCATTACAACATGTAATTTAAAGATTTATTTAGACTGTCCAATTTTGTGTTAGATCAAATTTAATTTTTGGTTTTTACTGATATTTTTGGGAGTTCGCCACTTACCCTCTTTTTTCCATAGACCCATCTATTAATATTGCATGATTTTGTACAACACAGTGTTGCACAGGAACACAGTTATGGCGTTATTGGAGAACAACCTGGAATGATAGCTGATTTTCTATCTTCACACCGTACTCCTGCTCTCTCCCTATCCCTTTAGTTTCCAGAAATCCTTATTTATATTCAGCTCCTTGATTTCCACAGCCTGATCTGGGAGAGAGTACCCCTGGTTCGCCAGTCTCCGAGTGCAGGCATTTATTCTCATCTCAACGCAAAGCGGCCTGTCTGTACCTAATATTGTGGCCTCTTGTTTTAGAGGGGAATTACCATCCCTGCTTCTAATCTGTCTCGCCCTGTCAGAGTGTTATATAATTCACTGAGATTTCCACTCATTTTCCTAAACCCCATTGAATACAGATCCAGTTGCCCCAAACTCTGCTCCCACAACAAGTCTGTCATCCCAGAGATCAGTCTGGTCATACTTTGGTGCTGTCCCTCAATGTCAGGTTTGTCATCTGTTAGGAAGAGAGACCAAAACTGCACACAATAATGTACAATGTTCGAGATGAGGTCTCACCAAGGCCCTGTACAGCTGCAGTAAGGTACATTTACTCCTGTACTCAAATGCTCCTGAAATGAAGGTAAATACAGCATTTATCTTCCTTCCTGCTTTCTGCTCCTGCAATATTGCTTTAAGTGATTGGTGTACAGGGAGACCCAGATTCCTTTCAAAGTTGCAGTTCCCTCCGTGCTGGGCCTACATGCAATGGTCAGCGTTCCAATGCCATTCCCAGTATTGACTTCTGGCTTCAGAACGCATTGCCACACATGGACTCGGAGGGCTACGCAGAAATAAACAAAAATGCAGCTTAGGTTCATTTATAATGCAACATTTTTCAACCAATCCCTTTTCAAATGAGAGGCTGCCAGTCCATTGTTCCCATCAAATTACACAACATCTCATCTCCCCAATTACTCTCCACCTGCCACGTATTGGCCCAGTCACTCCACTTGTCTTAATCACCTTGGAACTTCTTTACATCCTCCTCATCCACTCACAGGCTGACACCGTTTAGTGCTGTCAGCAGACTTGGGAATATTGCATTTGCGCCCCTCAACCAAAGATATGATGGGTATTGGGAATAGCTGGAGCCTAAGACACGATCCTTACAATATCCTCCAAGCCTTCCATATAAAAATAAAACATTGTTTTATTCCTACTCCCTGTTTCCTGCCAGCTCTCCCATTCTAAATCTATGACCATATATTCGCCCGAGTCCCATAGGATTCGAATTTGCACAATAGGCTTGGGGCTTTATCAAAAATCTTTCTGAATTCCACTCGTATGGCATTGATACCTCCTACATAAATTTACGAATAGCCACTTTCTCAAATATGATTCCCATTTCATAAATCTCTGTTGACTTTGTCTATGCCCATTAATTTCAGTCCAATACTTTCTCTAAACTGTTTAGTCGCTATTTTCATTCTATTCCCTTTTTCTCACAAGACTGAAGTTTCCTAGTATGACTAGGAAGTTTTCTTTTTGGTTTTGTTTTCTTCTGTGAAGGCATTACTGAAGTATTTGCTCCATAGTTCTTCTATTTCCCGGCCCTCAATTATCTGGCATCAGACTGTAAGAAATCTGCAACTTTTTTCTCTTAATTTTGCCAGTGACATGTTTCCAGAAAATATTACAAGCTCTCCCTTATCAACCTTGTTAAGGTAATCTTCAGAAACACATTAATTCCTACCTTAAGCTATTCAATTATTGACCTTCCACAGCCATACAATCACAGAAGCACAGACTCTGTACTACCAGAAATACAGCACAGTCGACACTCGGCCCATTTTCCTACACAAGACCTTAGCCATGAATCTTAAAGCATTTGAATTGCACAACCGTGTCGTTTCTAATGGTTTGAGGTTAGCATGACAACTCCACTCTCAAGAAGTGCATTCCAGAACCCAGCACGCTCTGGTTGAAAAACAATTCTCAACTCTTCACTAAACCGCAAATCCTTCACTTTTAAAGTGTGGCCCTTTGAGTAACAGCAACAGCTGCTTTCGATCCACCCTGTCCATGTACCTTGTAATCCTATCCTTCTGAATCACAGACCTCGCAGCCTTCTCTCCTCCAAACTAAACAACCTGAGGTAATCCAGCCTCTCTCCATAGCTGATATGCTCCATCCCAGGAAACATCCTGGTGAATCTGCTTTGCATCCCCTCCACTACAATCACATCCTTCCTTTGTGTGTGTGTGTGTGTGTGTGTGTTTGTGTGTGTGTGTGTTTGTGTGTGTTTCTCAGTATTTTTCAAAGGGAAATATCACTGTACATATTTGCAATATCGTCTCGTCATTCCTCTTTCCATCATAGTTTGTTTTGGTCATGGACATGCTGTTTTAGTAGATTAAAGAAATCTGCCTGCCTTGTTCCTAACACTGACCCTGACACATTCTGAGAACTATATCATTGGCCATATCACCAACATAGTTATAATTATTTTTTCTGGACAGTGGAGGAGTGGGGCTAGAAAAGGGAGAAGTGAGCCAAAACACACATGGAGTTATCGACTCAATCAGCCAACGTCAGAGACGAAGAGTTCCTTGGAGGGGATTCTTAGGGATAAAATTTGCATTTATTTAGAAAGACAAGAAATGAATAGGGATAGTCAAAATGGATTTGTGTGATGGAAATCATGTCTAATTAATGTGATTGAGTATTATGAAGAGATGACAAAGAAGATTGAAGAATACACTGTGTGTACAATTTTTACACAAACTTCAGCAAGGCATTTAATAAGGTTCCCCATCGTAGACAGATTACTAAAATTAGGTTATATGTAATCGAGGAAAAGCTAACCAATTGGATACAAAATTGGATAGAAGGTAATGGATTGTTTTCCAAACTGAAGACCTATGGCCAGCGGTGTTCTGAAAGAATCAATGCTAAGCTCACTGCTTTTCATCACGGATATAAGCAACTTTGATGTGATTATCGGAGGCATGGTTAGTAAGTTTACAGATAACATCACCAAACAGTGAAGAAGATTATCTCAGAATATAACGGGATCCTTGAACATCAATGAGCCAAGGACTGGCAAATGGAATTTAATTTAGATATTTGTGAGGTTTTACATTTTGGTAAGTTAAAGCGGGGTAGTGCCCTGGGAAATGTTGCTAAACAAAGAGACCTACGGGTGAAGATTCATAGTTCCTTGTAAGTGGAGTTTAGGTCGGTAGAGTAGTGAGAAACATGGTTCACATGCTTGCCTTAATTGGTCAGAACATTGAGAATATGTGTTGGAGTAACGTGTTGCGCTTATACAGGACGTAGGTGAGGCCACGTTAAGAATACTGCGTACATATCAGTTGACTCTTGTTAAGTTTGAAAGGGTGCAGAAAAGATTTACAAAGATTTTCTGGAACCTGAGGGTTTGAGCTACAGGGAGATGATGAACAGGATGAGGCTTTTTCCCCTGGACTGTCAGAGACTGAATGGTGACATGACAGAGGTTTAATAAAGTCCTGTGGGACATGGATAGTCTGATTGGACAAGATCTTTTTCCCAGTGTAGGGGCATCCAGAACTAGATGGCATAGGGTGAAGATGACAGGGCAAAGACTTAGAAGGGACCTGAGGGGAAACCTTTTCATACAGAGGCTGGTGAGTGTACTGTCAGAGAAATTAGTGAAAGCGTGTACAATTACATGTTTCCAATGTAACTGGATAGATACATAAATAGGAATGGATCATGTGATGTGGGCCAAATGCTGGCAAGTGGGACGAGATCTGATTAAGATGCCTGATTGGCATGGACAAATTGGACAAAAGGATATTTTTCCACGCTGTATGATTCTCTTATTCTCACAGTGGGAAGAGGAAGAATTCTAAAAGGGCCATTCGAATGGGAATTCTCTTCCCCGGAAGTTTGTGGTGCCTCTCTGATTACAAGTATTCACAGCTGAGTGAATTAAAGATTTGACAGAAATGTGAGTCATGGATAATGGGACACAGACAGGACGATGAGGGTGAGACCACAATCTGATCAGCCACAATCTTAATGCCTGGTGGAGAAGGCTCAAATTCTCTAATGACCCACTCCTGCTCCTCACTCCCATGTTTCTGTGTTCCATTCAACCCCTCTAACCTGCTAGACAGGAGCAGTTAGAGTCGACTTATTGTTACAGCATGGTGCACAGAAATAGAGGAATCAGTTCGGTCCCTGGAGACTGTCCCACTCGGTTTGGGAGATTCGGAAAATGTAATTGGAAGACCCAGGCTGGATATGGAAGATGTTGCTCATTTCTCTTTACAAAGCTTCCCCTCTCTGTATCTTGCACTTTATTTATTGAACATGTTGTAGACCCAGATTCACTGTGAATACAGCCCCTAAATCTCACCCAGTGATGGCTCACAAAATCCACGGGTCTCCCTGATTGCAACATTCCATAAAAGACCTTCCAGGAAAATAACACCGACTAACATTCCAATAATAGAATGGGAGAGCATCAGAAACAGGGGCAGGTCATTCACATCCCAAGCCTGCCTTGCCCTTCACTAAGATCAAGGCTGACCTGCTCCAAGTCTCAAATCTTCTTAATGTCCAAGTCTTCTTGAGCACTTCCATAGAACACAGAACAAAGTACAGCACTGATTTGGAGATGTCAGTGTTCGACTGGGGTGTACACAGTTAGAAATCACATAGCACCAGGTTATGGTGCAACAGGGTTAATTGGAAGCACACTAGCTTTTGGAGCATCGCTCCCTCATCTGGTGATAGTGGAGGGCTCGATCGTAACACAGAATTTATAGCAAAAATTTACATTGTGATGTAACTGAAATTATACATGGAAAAATTGATTGTCTGTTAAGCCTTTCATCTGTTAGAATACCATGATAGTTTCACTACTTTCATGTGTAAATCACAAAACCTTTTTTTAAGAAAAAATTGCATTCTCAGGTGTGCTGTGAACAATGTTGATAGCAAGATAAAATGTTGAATGTGTTGGCCCCCTGTGTTCTCTGACTATGCCATGATGTTTAGATTGATTCTAAGCTAAAAGGTGAAATAACGGAGTTTTACATGAATTCATGCAGATTTTGAGCTCAAGGTTCTAAATGAATGCACGCAGTTAGGACCTTCAGTCCTCGACGTTGTGTTGTTTGTCCTATTCTAACCTACATGCTTCCGTTCTCTTTGTTCCATGTGCCTATCCAAGAGTGTCTTAAGTTTCCCTCACGTATTTGACTCTACTACCACTGATGGCAGTACATTCAACACACCCACCAAGAATCTACCTCTGATATCTCCCCTAAAACTTCCTCCAATTCCCTTAAAATTATGCTACCTAGTGATAGACATTTCTGCCATGGGAAAATGTCTCTGGCTATTCACTCTCTATCTGCCTCTCATCATCTTGTACACCTCTAAAAAGTCACCTCTCATCGATTTTTCCTCCAATGAGAAAAGCCCTCACTCCCTCACGGTTTCTTCGTAAGACTTCTAGTCCAGGCAGCATCCTGGTAAATCTCCTCTTTACACTCTCAAAAGCTTCATTATCCTTCCTATAATGAGGAGACCAGAACTGAACACAATATTCCCAGTGCGGTCTGAGCAGGGCTCTATTGAGCTGCAGCATAACCTCGCGGCTCTTAAACTCAATCCCCCTGCAACTGAAAGCCAACATACCATACGCCTTCTTAACAACCCAATCAACTTGGGTGGCAGATTTGAGGGATTTGTGGACACGGACGCCAGGATCCCTTTATTTCTCCACATTGCCAAGAATCCTGCCTTTAACCATCTATTCTGCTTTCACATTCCAGCTTGCAAAGTGAATTACTTCAGTTTCAACTCCATGTGCCACTTCTCAGCCCAGCTCTGCATCCTGTCGATGTCCCATTGCAACCTACAATAGCCCTACACATTCTGTACCACTCCAACCACCTTTGTGTCATCGGCAAACTTACTAGCCAACTCTTCAACACCACATCCAAGTCATTTTTGAAAATAACAGAGAGCAGAGGTCACTGAACTGATCCCAGCGGGACACCACTGGTCCCTTTCAGTGATCTAGCTCCCCTAACTCTCTGTGTAAGAGAGTTCCTGCCATTCACTACACTCTGTTTGAAGAAAACCTTCTCTGCTTCTGCACCATGACCTATTGATATGAAGAAAAGAGGTAACGCAGGGGCTCAGGTAAGAGAGACTGACCCTGAACTCAAGGCAGTATTTGACTGAGGATGACATCAAGGAACCTGAACAAAATCACACTTACTGAGAATTAATTATGACCTCTACACTGCTTGGACTCATTCACGGCACAAGGGAAGATGATTATCATTGGTGGGCATCAATCATCTTAGCCGTGGGGCACATCTGCAGGAGATCCTCAGCGTAGCTTCCTCAGCTCAGGCATCTCCAGTTTGTCATCATAGAATCCCTACAGTGTGGAAGAAGGCAATTCATCCCATTAAGTCCAAACTGAGCAGATTAGATTCCCTACAGTGTGGAAGCAGGCACTTCGGCCCAATCAGTCCACATTGACCCTCCGAAGAGTAACCTACCCAAACACATTTCCGTCTGACTAATGCACCTCACATGATGGACAATTTAGTATGGCCAATTCACCCTGCGTGCACATCTTCGGACTGTGAGAGGAAACCAGAGCACCCGAAGGAAACTCATGCAGACAAGTGGGGAATGTGCAAACTCCACACAGACAGTTGCCAAAGGCTCGAATCGAACCTGGGACCCTGGTGCTGTGAGGCAGCAGTGTTAGCTACTGATTCACCGTGCCAGCAGAAGAGGGGGCATTCACTTCACTGAAGTCTACAAAATTTTCAGGACAGGTTGTCCCTCTTCAGCTCTTGAAACAATCTGTGACCATGTATAGTAAGACTCGAACAACATTCAAGACTGTGTTGTTAAAGTCTGAGTAACATTATGTAACAAACAGTACATTTCCACAGTAAAAGGACAGGTTCATTCAGCAGCTCAATCTGGTTTCACGAGAATGTGGGGAAGCCATTCATCCCAACAAAACAACTGAGCAAAAGAAGGATAGCCCTTTCAGTCCCTCCTGCCTGTTGCACAGCAAGGTGTGAGTCTGCTCTCTCCCACATGTCACGTACATGGGATCAGAAAGATCCATTTCATACCCGGAGTCACTTACAAAGAACAGGAAGAGGCTATTAAGCTTTTCAAGCCACGAACGCAGGAACAGGAAAGTGTCAAAGATGCTCCAACATCACAAACAAATGGAGCAGGAGCTGCACAGACAGACTGCTCCAAATTGATTCAAATGGCTTAATTACTCATGGGACATATGTGTTACTTTAACATGGGTTTTCTGGCAGTCAGAATGAAGCCAACATTTTTTAGCCATTCTCCAAGTTATCTTCCATCTCCAAGGAGGCAGTCCCATGGTCTTCGTGGAGGTCGGAAACCGTTCGGGAATAACTAACTATTTCAGCATGATGGTATTTTGGCTGCTGACAGGATTGTGTACAAAATGACACTCAATGCAGTGTCACACCGTAACTGTGCATTAAAGTGTTCAGAGTTCATTCAGAGCCTGCACCTCGCTATCAATTGACGTGAGGGTTCTGCAGATGCAAGTAAACTGTCGTGAATTAAACATTCAATGAAAAGTATGACATTGTCACCCCATTCAGCTGTTTGGGACATAATGAGTTGCTGTCCATACCCATCAAGCTTCAACTTCTTATTCTCTCACAGCGCTACAGATTAAGCACATCGTTACTGCACTCTCTCCTCATGGTAACATCATGCTAGTGTTTAGTCTGTTCAAACTCCTTTGCACTGTCTCGGTGACAAAGAGATAATTGATTATATAGCAGACCAAACCTTTACACAAAGCACCAAATACTATCTCAACAAAACACGATCAGTGGGAAAGATATTCTAACTTTTGTACTTCAATCATTTTGCCTGAAGAGCCACATATCATTTACTTCCTGCCCCTGTATGAATTCTGTCAGTGACTTATGACCAAGGACATCCAGGTCTTTTTCAATAAAAGCACTCGCCAACCTCTCTACCATTTAAGAAATATAAATGTACATGATGATATTTGTTGTTCACATCTGAATAATTGTTAAAGCTTGTGAACAGCTATTGCTCAAACACTGAACCTGCTGCCACCCATCAATCCTTCAGTCCAGAGAATAACAGTATTCTTCTCGTATCTCCGTTACTCAAATATTAATCCATGTGGTATATATTTCACCCCTACCTACCCATGGACTCTAACATTCCCCATTCACCTGTATTCAGACATGTCAAGCGTCTTCTAAAAATACAAATGCTCCAATCCCATTGGTTCTCAACTTTCGATGTCACCATGGACAATTTCCACAAACAGGTTTATCAAAGATCATTTCCCTTTCCTGAATCTAGGCCGAATGTACCAAATCATATCATTATTCTCCAAGTGTCTAGTCGTCACGTTCCTTATAAAAGGTTCCAATATTTTTTTTCTCACAGCTGACATCAAATTATTTAGTTTTCTGTTTTCCCTCTCCATCCTGTTTTAAATATTTAGGTTGACAATTGCTGCTGTCCAGTCTGCAGGATCCTTTCCAGATTCTAATTAGCCTTGAAGAATAATCAGTAATTATTTCACTAGTTCTTTCTCATCTCAATCACTCTGAGATGTAACTCATCAGATGCAGCAACTTATGAAACTTCAATTCAATTAGATTTTCAATAACATACACTTCATTAATTCTGGTTTCCTGCAGTTTCCAATTTTTGCCAGTTCCTCTGTTCCCTAATATTTGTGGAAAGTAGTTTCTGTACCTTCCCCTGCGGAGATGGAACCAATGCCTTCCTCTCAGGAGGCAGATGGTTTCAGTCAACTCGTGAATACATTGGAGGACTGCACTTCAGAGATGGTGGATATATTACCCACTGCTGCCTGCAAAGTTCCAGAATCAATCCAGTTTAATTCATCGTGAGTGTCAGTGCAGTCCTGCTACTGGTGTGAGAACACAGGTTATACTGAAGGAGGGGATACAGCTCAGTGATCACCTCAATTTTGAGACAAGCTGGTTTTACACTTTACACCTGATTGGCTGCAGCTTAGACAAATCTTCCTGGAAATCCCAGAGAGGAAAATATAGTGCCTTGCTCCTCCCTGTTTATACAGCTTCCCTTCTTTGTAGGCTCAGCCTCAGTTGTTTATCATGGACCCAGACACACTGTAAATGCAGTATCCAGAGTGGGGTTCCCAGACCACCGAGGCTCCCTGAATGAACCCAGTAGCGGACATCACTATCCTGAGAACACCATCCACAGAGAGTCCACTGACTTTCCAGATGACAGCAGCAAGTCAATTCCCCACACATACAAAGTATCCATTCATTACTGAAAATGCCTCGGTCTCCTCAGTTTCTCTAGGAGACAGTGAGGACTGCAGATCCTGGAGATCAGAGCTGAAAAAATGTATTGCTGGAAAAGCACAGCAGGTCAGGCAGCATCCAAAGATCTGGAGAATCGCCGTTTCGGGCATGAGCCCTTCTTCAGGAATGAGGAGGAAGAGCGCCTCATCTTCCACCTACGAACCCTCCAACCACAAGGGATGAATTCACATGTCTCCAGCTTCCTCATTTCCCCTCCCCCCACCTTGTCTCAATGCCAATCCTAGTACCCAGCACCACTTTCCTGACCTGCAATTTCTCTTCCTGACCTCTCCGCCCGACTCCCACTCCGGCCTATCACCGTCACTTTAACCTCTTTCCACCTCTCGCTTTTCCAACGCCCCTCCCCCAAGTCCCTCCTCCCTACCTTTTATCTTAGCCTGCTTGGCACACTTTCCTCATTCCTGAAGAAGGACATGCCCGAATGGTCAATTCTCCTGATCTTTGGATGCTGCCTGACCTGCTGTGCTTTTCCAGCAATACATTTTTTAGCCCCTCAGTTTCTTTTCCTGGCTGAGAAAGCTCTTACATCTCCATACAGTCGCACAGTAACAGTTCCTGTCTCCAAATAAACAGTTGACCATGGAACATTACGTTTCTCTATATCTCAGCGACTATAAGTATTGCTGATGGAGTTGATCACCACACTCAGAGTCAAGAGATAGAGGGAAAATAACTCACGGTAAGCAGGGAGATCCCATCATGAATATGATATTCAGGAATATGTGAAAAGGGGAAATGGTAGAATAACTTCCCATTCTGTTTTCCTTCTAGTCCATCATTAGCAATTTTTTTGCTTGCTTTTCCTTTCTCTCTCTCTCTCTATCTCTCTCTCTTTCTCTCTCACTTTTTCTCTCTCTCTCAATGGACATCACCCACTCAACACAAACCTCCCACTCACACTTCCTACATCCCTGATATAATCATATTATTTCTCAGCTGCATTCAGTTTTGATAGGTTCACTGAACTCGAAACATGATTTTTTTTTCCGACCGACTGCCATACCTGATGAGATTCTCCAACATTCAGACGGTGGACAATTTTATTTCCGATCGCCAGTATCCGCATTTCCTTGGTTATTTCACCTTTAATGTTGTTTTTCGTGGGATGCCAGCATCACTGGCAAGGGCAGTATTTATTGTCCATCCCAACTGCCCTTGACCACGCGGCCATTTCTCAAGGCAATATGGAGGCAACTAAATTGTTGTGGATCTGAGGTGACACTTAGGTCAGACAGGGCAAAAATGTTAGGCTTCTTTACCAAAAGTTATCAATAAAATAAGAAAAGGAATCCTGATGGTTTATGTTTGCAATGAGTGAAATTAGGTTTCATTTCAATTTTTGATATTGGAATTTAACTTTAGTCATCGGCTGTGGTTGGATTTCAGACAATGATTTTAGAGTCATGACTTGCGCCTCTGAATTACACAGTCAGTGACATTATTACTCTGTTTAAGAGTCCCTGTTGTGAAGTAACTGTAGAGACAAGAACAAGTTTGTGGTCAAACTATTTGTAACTGGAAGAGAGGTCAGAAGAGAACTAGAGCCATAAAATCTGTCGTTAACGAAGGGGTAGGTGATGGCGAAGTCAGCAACATAATTCAGGCAGAGCTGGAAATTGGGGATATTATGAAGGGGGTGTCAGCAGACTTGATTACACAGAGAGAATATGGAGACATAAAACCGTTCACAGTAAAAAGGAAGCCCAAGGTTCCGAACAGTCTAATTACTTCTCAGATGTTTATAAGTAAGTAGTTTGGAAATGCATAAGATGGAAGTGGGGTTTGTGACTGAAAGTTTATGAATTTTGTTAAATATAATCAACCAGAATAGCAATAACATTCAGCATCATTTATAGAATTGACAGAGATAGACTTACCAGGAACACCAATAATAGCGAGGATGGGGTAGTACCCAACTTGAATAATCATCAGTACGGCTCGTATCCGCATCTCTAACTATGCCCAATCCACAGACAGCAATTGAAGACCCCAGGATAAACTCCTGTCCATTGTTGGAACATTCCAGTCTAATGTTCTCAGATTCGGATCCATTGTTGGAACATTCTAGTCTAATGTTCTCAAATTAAATCCATTGTTGGACCATTCTAATGTTCTCAGATTCTGATTTTTCTCTCTTCCTCTGTAGCTGCTGATCCCAATCTTGTTGAGGTTGACGCTGCGCCGAATACTATGGCATAATATGTTGAAAGAAGTCCCAAATTATGGAAGAGCGAAATCCTCCAGTGACACAGGTGGGTCCAGAAAGAATGATATTAATCACAGTCACTGAACAAACAGATCAAGTTAACCCATTTCACGGCAATTCTGATATATCACAATAATTGGTGTGGGTGGGATTTTGATATCGATGATAATTGGGCTCAGTGCACATCTCCAGTTGTAAACATAGAGGTGAGGGAGAGACATAATTCTTTCTCTTCACAAGCTCGATTATTCTGCTGTGTTTTGGTAGTATAGGAATTGCTGGGCTCCCGAGGCGTCTGTGTCTGGTCAGCAGGCCCGCTGCATCTTTTTGCTTTATTTATTTATGTTTAACTTTGACTTTTGTCTGTCCAGCATTTAACGGCTTAGGTGGGTTTAGGCATTTTTGAGAGACAACTACAGAGCCATAGACGATGTAGATACAGTCCATTCCTTGTGTTCTTGCAGCCACGGCCTGGTCCTGTGGAGTGATGGTGAAACTCTCACAGAACCAGGACTCTTAATTTTACCTTTCACCAGTTATTGCTGGTGTCTCAGCAGTGTTGGAAGGCAGGAAATCTCTCCCCGGTTCTACACACTCTCTCTGTGATTTCTCTCTGAACTGTCTTTTAATGTTCTTTCCTCCTGGATTGGAGAACTGCATGTCAGACAATCTGTTTCCTGCATTTGTTTTTTGATGTTTGTGTGCTTATTGGATGATACCATATTGGAGCAGTTAGTGTATGGTACTTAAATAAACTACTATTCTGCTAAGTTTTCGAACAGAATTAAGTTATTGCAAGTTCATCTTCCTTTTGTTGTCTTTTACTGAGAGTCTTCAAATAAATTGTGTTTTGCTTAATGTCGAATATTTTGACCAAGTAAATTCTATCTCAAACACAGCACCTTACATTTACCAGCGGAATGGGCCGAGCTGGAGGAGTGATAATCATGTCAAGAATTATATCGGTTACCCAATCCACTTCTCAGAACCAGCCCAGACACGTATTAGCTCAGGTGAGGTACCTCCTCAACATGAAGCGCTGCTTGGACCAGGCTAGTGTACTGCTCAGAAATCCGTTCAGGATCGAACACTGTTTAGAGCTCACAAGTTCACTACTTATGTGTCCAACAGTGCACTGATCTATAAATTTGGACTAAATGATCTGTTCAACACAGGGCACTATGCAGAACACACAAATGCATAGTTCTATACACACGGACTGGATATCTGTGCAGCATGGGGAGCTGTGCAGTAAATAGCAGTGAATTTGTCTTTTAATGTAGATCAGTTACCTTCCCGGCATATGCAGCTGTGTGCACCAATCGCTGCATTGCTGTGTAACACTGTGTTAGATCACTGCCCAGCGTGGGGAAACTTGCAGCTCATGCTGGAAGCGACAGGATGTGCAGCGACTCTCTATTTCCAGCTCCATATCTCCAGTGTGGCATGACACAGGAGTGCTGTGGGTGTGAAACTCACTGCCAGAGAGAGAGATGGTGGGGGAATCAGTTTAAATACCAACAACTGGGAGGTACTTGGTTAAAAGACAGGGGGAGATTAAGAGAGAATTTCAGAGAATGATCTGATGGTAGGTTTAAAAATTGTGAAATGAGAATATTTCGATAGCTCCTTGCAATATTAGCCACTGTTTCTAGGAATGATGGGGTGAGCAAGATATTTGTGTAAGTTATGACGATTGAGAATTTTGGATAAGCATTTGTCCTGCAGCGTTGTTACTGGGAGTAGGATCAGCAGAGTTTTCGACTCACTGGGCTGAATCGTACAATAATTTGTCTCAGTGCCATTTTCATTGAATGTGACAGAAGGAATATCTGCATGAGGCAGAGCTAGTTTCCTGGTGTTGTCTTATCGAACTCACCTCATTAACTACCCACCCTACCTCATGGTGTCCCTCTCATTCAACGCCAGCACGATTTTTCCACCCATTATGGCTGGAGGTGCTCACCATCGCCCGGATGCCCCTGGATATTCAGTGATCCCTGGTAATGCTGCCATCATTAAAAGGCCAATGGGCACACGGTTGAGTTTTCTCAGTTTGGAGCTGCCCTGCACAGTTTACCCGAGCATGGCAGATAAACGGAAATTATACCACAGCTTGACGACAGAGGCACGGAGGTTATGGTGAATGGTCTAGTACTGACGGGGACCATTCTCTTCCCAGACCATGGTCTGAGCACACCACCCAGCTCAGTGCAGTATCTGCGGTCCGAAGAAAAGTACAGCAATACAGGAAAAGCATCAATAATCTTCCCCGTTCTGTCAGGATAAGGGTCAACGTATTCTCTCTACTCTCTCACACTCATTGCATATCTGTTAGTGCCTTCTCTAGAATAAGGCTCCATCACTCTTACCACTGCAATACAGCACCTTCTCTCTCTCTCTCTCTCTCTCTCTCTCTCTCTCTCTCACCTACGCAATACCCTCACATGGTTAGAAAATGTTCTTCTGAGTGCAGTTTCTAGAATTCTCTGGTTGATGTCGTTCGTACAATGTTCCAAATAATTTTCAAAATAATTCAATTTCAGCAAAATGTTTCTCCCCCAGTATGCAACGCATCAGAGGAAGGAGCAGAGTTTTACTTTTTTTTAAAATCACTCAGGATGAAAGTGCATCAGGAGGCCATTAATCCTCTCAAATATGCTCCACGAATCAAGCAAAGGGAGCACCTAAACACTTGAAGACTTCCTCTCTTCTTGAAGACAGGCGCCACTTTGGAGTTTCGCCAGTTTCACTGGAACACTCCTGTAATCCAGAGAGTTATGGAATATTTCACACATTGCCACCAGTCACTCTGTAACCATTTCTATCAAAACAAGCTATGAATTGCTGATGAGCTGTTTACCTTTGGTCTTTTCTGTTTGAGAAAAGCCTTGTTCATTTTGTGAGAGACAGGGCAAAACTTTCATCTGACTACAATTTTGTTTATAATACTGAAACTCTTCGTGCCTTCCCCTGCGAGGAACAATGTCAAATAATGTTTTAACTTCTCTGCATGTTCCCTGAAATCAGTTCCCCAGTCAAATCCTAGAGGTGTCCCACACATTCTTTCCTGCCTTCCCTCCAAGGGTCACATCAAATCATGAATGTTTTTTATTCGATATGGGAAAACTCTTGCGGTTAGTTTCTTTTCATTTTTCTTGCCAGTTTTGAAATGTTTTTTCTTTGTATTTTGTTTTATTCAATCTGCTTCTTGTTCCAAAAGTAAACTTCCCAAATGTGGCCAACGCTAGAGCTCAACAATCTGAATTCTTTAGTTTGTGATTGATGAGCATACTTCACAGCATTTGTGCATCATGGATGGTTCATCTTCACATCTTCATATCATCTTCTTTTTCACCAGAGCCAAACATTACAGAGAGTTATTAATCAGTACCTGCTTCAATGTTCCCACACCCCTCCCCCCCACACCCCACTCCTGCCACACACATATCTGCTGACCTTCATCTATGTCTATTTTCACACTCCGTATTTGACCAGATATATGACATAAATCTGCATTTGAAATGCCTGGCTCTTTTCAATCATTCAGGGGGAACCTACGTATGTGGCTGAACACATGATCAGCTGAAGGTGACTCCATTCTCCCAGTTTCCCTGGCTCTGTCATTTCTGTTCGATGATGTCACATTCCAGTGGGAAGCTTCCTACATGTCATCCTTTTCTCTCAAACGAGAAATCCCCTAAATCTGATGGACTGAGTTTTCAGCTGTGTCTGTCCCATCTCCCTCACTTCTATCCTCACTCCGTCCCCTCCTTCCCAGAACAATGGTAGATCTTCCCTTGTCCACACTTCCTTCTGCACTAGAATCTGCATTCACAGAATCATCCTCCGCCACTTCCACCGCCTCCAGCAAGACAGCACCAGCAAACACATCTTCCCCTCCCGTCCACTGTCAGAAATTCACTGGTACCATTCCTTCTGTGGCACGCTCCATGACTCCCAACGCTTCCCCACTCCCCCATGGCACCTTCCCATGTAAAGCTGCAACTTTTGCCCATTCATCTCTTCCCTCTTCACTGTCCAAGGCTTGAAACACACCATCCAGGTGAAGCAGCATTTCACTTGTACGCTTTCAATCCAATCTCCTGTCATTGCTGCTGACAATGCAGTCTCCATTACATTACTGAGCTAAACAGAAACTGATTTGATGAACATCTCCACTCTGTCTGTAGGAATGACACTGACATTCTGATTGCTCCCCATTTCAAGAATCTACATTGCTCTCAAAGTAATGAGAATTCTTTGAGGAGGTAACGACGGGTTGGACAATAGACAGTTACCTATCTGAACTTCCAGAAGGCCTCTGATATGATACCCCACAGGAGACTGCAGAGTAAGATAAGGACCCACGATTCTCAGAGGACAGGTACTAGCATGGATAAAAGATTGCCTCTCTTACAGGTTGCAGAGCGAGGATAAAATTGTCTCTCTCAGGATGGCAGCCAGTGACTTGCAGTGTTCCACAAGAGTCAGTGTTGAGATCACAACATTTCACTTTATAGGTTAACGATCTGCGTGGCGGGACAGAAGGCATTCTGGCTACGTTTGCAGATGAAGCAAAGATAGGTGGAGATGCATGTAATATTGAGGAGGCAGGGAGCCTGCAGAAAGATTTAGACAGTTTAGGAGAGTGGGAAAAGGAGTAGCAGATGGAATACAATGTGGGAAAGTGTGAGGTCATGTACTTTGGTATGAAGAATACAGGCATGGACTATTTACTAAATGGGGAAAAAATCAGAAATCTGAGGAACAAATGGACTTGGGATTCCAAGCGCAGGATTTGTCTTAGATAAACTTACAGGTTGAGTCAGTAGTTAAGGAGGCAGATACAATGTTGTCATTCATCTTGAGAGGAGTAGGATATAATGCTGGGGATTTTGAGGCTCTCTAAGGCTCTGGTCAGACCACATTTCCAGTAGTTTGTGCCTCATACCTCAGGAAGGAGGTATTAGCCTTGGTGTGTGTCAAGACAAGGTTCACCAGAAATGAAAAGTTTAACACATGAGGAACATTGGAGAACACTGGGTTTATACTCCATGGAGATTAGAAGGATGGGTGGTGGTGGTGGGGGGGGGATCATATTAAAACTTACTGAATACTGAATGACCTGGATACAGACAAAATTGGGAGGACGTTGGCACTGGCAGGAGGACACAGGCATAGAGAAAAGGGAAAACCCATTAGAACGGGGATAAGGTAAAACGTCTTTAGCCAGAGAGTAGTGACATTGTGGAATTCCTTATCACAGAAGGCTGTGGAAACCAGATCATTTGACACCAACGATATAGCCAGGAAAGGGACTGGGGATCTGAAAAGTGACTCCAGAGAGTTAGTTTGGAAGCTGAAGAGCAGGACGAGTCCAGTCGTGATCTCAGGTTTGTTACCACTGTCACGAGCTGGTGAGATGAGGAACAGTCAGCGAATACTGTTCCTTCAGAAATGAAAAGTTACAGAACACATTTTCAATATAGCAAAGATCATTGGATACAGGAAATCTGAAACAAAAACAAAAATTGTTGGACTTACTGGGTGCTTTGAGGAACAGTCACAGAACCCGAAAGATTAACTCCGCTTTCACTCCACAGATGCTGTCAGACTGGTCAGTGTCTTCAGCACTTTCTGTTTTTAAATAAGTTTCAAACATGTGTGTCAAAGCTGCTCACACGCCCTGTCCAACATGGAGCGCCATACACCGGGAAGTGATTGATAATGCAACGTGTACAAATTCATTTGTTCTGAAACTCCATAAGGCTGTCATCACCGACACGACAGAGCTCCTCATCATGATCATGGAGAGAAACAGCGGGAAACACATTCGCTTTAAACAGAAGATGGCATTACTGGAAGGGAAAATATCAGGTGAAAACGTTAAATGCTTTTGAGGAATGCGACAATTGGAAGCATGGCATCATGAAGATACCCAAACAGGATGAGAAGCCGATCTCCGGTTCAGTGATGAGTGTGGGTGAACATGCCACGGTTAGAACCGTGTGTACCTAAACCTGATGACAACCCATTCAAGTTACCGCACTTACTGCTTACATTAACAAACAGCAGAACTAACATCTGATAGAGAGGGCGCCATGACCACAAGACTGTGACCACTTCTTTTAAAACCAGCTATGAATTACTATGAATTACTGTCAACTCTTGCTCTTATCTGTTAGAAAAATCCTTGTTCCTTTTGTTAGAGACGGTTCAGGAACTCCCCTCCTATTACCATTTTATTTACATCATTGAAATATTTACTGTACCTTCCCCTGTGAGGAAAGATGTGAAACATGGGTGTAAATTATCTGTTGCTCCCTGTAGCCAATTCTTCAGTCACACCTTCCAATTATCCTCAGTATACTTTCCTAATTAATTTCACCTAAGATCACACACTCATCTTGAACTTTTTTTATCTGCTCAGAAAAGATCGTGCTGCTTGTTTTTGTATTTCTTGCCAATTTACTACATCACGTCTTTTCTCCCCTTTTCCTCGCTTTCTAGATTAATACAGTCATATAGCGCACAAACAGACCCTTTGGTCCAATTTGTCCATGCTGACCAGGTTTTCCAAACTAAACTAGTCCCATCTGATGCATTTTGTCCATATGCCTCTAAACCTTTCCCATTCATATGTTTGTCCAAATGAGTTTTAAATGTTGTAGCTGTACTTGCACCTTCCACTCTTCCTCTAACAGCTCATTCCATATACACACATCACCCACTGTGTGAAAACATTGACCGTTCATCCATTTCAAATCTCCCCTCTTTCACCTTAAACCTCTGCCTTCTATGGTTGAACTCCCCCATCCCGTGGGAAAGACCTTGGCTGGTCACTCTATTCATACCTCTCATGATTTTATAAACTTCTACAATGTCACCCCCAACCTCCTAAATTCTATCTGACACTAACTTTACGAACAAGCATTTCAAGATAAAGCACTGCAAATTTGAAACAGTATTCATTTGACAGGTGAATAACATTCAGCCCAAGCTTCATACTGTGATTTATTTTTCTCCATGTTATAATACTAAGGCAGCAGGAAACTGTTACAAGTACCAATAAGAGGTCAAACACCTGAATTGCTTTGTCCAAATGGGGTGATTATCTCTACAGTGAAAGCGCATCACTGGCCTGAACCATATCAGAAGGGGAATTTTTGTACCACACGGTCAGCATGCAGTTGCTTTAGCAGAGTGAGATGAAGGCTGAGTATACTTTTTGAAATTTGGATCACAGTGTGAATTCAGTGCAAAGGGGGAGAGGTCTTTTCAATAAGGTTTACTCAAAGAAGGAAACTTTCCAGAGTGAGATGTGAGTGGGAGGTGTAAAACAGCATGAATGGAGAGGCCAAGCCACACTGAGACCAGAGGCAAAGTGGCAGCACTAAACACAGCTTGATGCTAGTGCAGAGTAGGTAGACTTGATCAAAGAGTTTCAGGTGAAGTGGGGAGGGACCATAATGTAAGATAATGTACTCTGTAATTTGAGAGGGAGAGCCGGGAATCAGGAAGGGGACACGAGCAGGGAAGAGGATGGAGCAGCAGTGGCAGCACTTTCTGGGGGGAATTCAGGAAGCACAGCTGAAATTCATGCCTAGCATCTGCTTCTGGTCCCTGAAATAAACATCCTAAATCTGGCCCTCCACTAATGCTCATCCATAGTATCCTTGAGAGCCTTTGTCAACCATGGGTGCTTCACCTGCTTATTGAGTTCATCTCTTTGAACAGAAACAATAATTACTGAGCGGTTTGGGATGTCTCCTTGAATGTCTGCTCACGTATACTCACTGGCCTTCCACTGGGTCTATTTTCACATTATGCTTCAGACCAGATGTGAGGCAGAAATCCTCAAATTAGATGCCTGGTTCTTTTCAATCATTCAGAAGGAACTTCTGCCTGTGGCTGAGCACAAGATCAGCGGAGGCTGACTCCATTCTCCAAGTTTCTCCATCTCTGTTGTTTCTGTTTGACGATGCCACATTCCTGTGAGCTGCGTCTTACGTGACCTCCTTTTCCATCAAACCAGAAATCCCCGAATTCTGGTAGACAGTGCCTTCAGCTATGACTGTCCCATCTCCCACAGTGTTGCCCTCAATCCGTCCCTTCCACCCCAGAATAATGATAGATTCCTCCTTGTCCACTCTTCCTCCTGCACTAGAATCCACATTCACATATTCATCCTACGCCATTTCCACCATCTCCAGCAAGACAGCATCATCAAACACATCTTCCCCTCCCGTCCTCGGTCAGTATTTCACAGCGACCGTTCCCTCTGTGTCACCATCCATCACCCCGAACGATTCCCCACTCCTCCATCGCACCATCCCATGCAATTACAGAAGCTGCAACACTTGTCCATTCATCTCTTCCCTCCTCACTGTCCAATGCCCCAAACATAGCTTCCAGGTGAAGCAGCATTTCACTTGTAAACTTTCAATCTCATCTACTGTCATTGCTTCTCATAATGCAGTCTCTTTATATTGGCGAGACCAAATAGAGATTGCTTTGAGGAACACACCCACTCTGACTGTAGAAATAACCCTGAACTTCTCATTGCTTCCCATTTCAATAACCTACCTTGCTCTCATGCTAACATTTCAGCCCTGGGCTGCTGCAATGTTCCAAGGCAGCACAACCCAAGCTCGAGTAACAACTCACTTTACACTTTCGTACATTACAGCCTTTAGAAATTAATGTACAATTTCATAATTTCACAGTCTGACCCCATTATAACTGTTCTCCAACTTCCGTACAATCTCCCTCCTGGCCTCCCTATGACCTTGTGTGGTTGTATCTTCTTTATCTTTCACTCAATAGAGAGAAACCCTTTTCCCTATTCACATCTTAATCTAAAGCTATTTCACATGGTCTTCTCGTTCACCCCTACTAAAAGCATGTTTATCTTTTGCCACACCCTCTTTTACCTGTCAACCCACTCCCCACATCTGTAAAGGGATTATAAAGCTCATTTTCCAATCCTTTTTCAGTTCTGAAGAAGTATCATACTGGACTTCAAACAGTAACTCTGTTTCTGCAGATGATGCCAGACCTGTTGAGTTTCTCTAGAAATGAATAGGCTCAGAACAAGTTTTCAATCAAACAAATATCTATGGATACTGGAAGTGAAAATGCATAAATTGCTGGAGAAAATGGGAGCTTTGTAGAATGGTCACTGGTCCTGAAAGATTAACTCTGCTTTCACTCCACAAGATGCTGCCAGACCTGCTGAGTTTCATCAGCAATTTCTGTTTTTGAATAAGTTCCATAGACGTGTGTTAAAGCTGCTCAAACTCTCTGTCTCACACAGAATGCACTGGGATGTAACCGATAATGCAAGGTGCACAAATTCCTTGATCTGAAACTACATAAAGCTGGCATCACTGACACTGCAGAGCTCTTAATCTTGGTCAGGGAGAGAAACAGAGGGGAACAGATTCACATCAAACACAGAAGATGGCATGGGGTGGGGGTGGATAAGATTCAGATGCATATGTTAAGGGGTTTGAGTAAAGTAACAAATTGGAGGCGTGACACCAGAAAGAGACCCTCAGCACAATGAGAATAGGAAAATTGAAGTGTTACCACATCAGACACCAGGTTAAGACACTGAGTACAGGGCTGTTGGGTGAATGGGTCTTGGTGTAAACTGGGGGATAGTCAGTAGAATTGAATTTAACGTATTGGACCTCAAAGTGGGCATTCATGTGGTGCGGTAGAATCACAGCTGCAGCAGAATTGTATTCAACTACATTTTCTCAGCCTACCATTACCATCAAGCTGATTTATGGTTCAGCGATTAGTGCGGGTGAACGTGATAGGGTCGGAACCATGTGCACCTAAACCTGATGACAATCCATTAAAGCTATCGCACTTGACTGGTTATATTCGCAACAGCAGGACATCCATCTGATACAGAGGACGAAATGATCCCAAGACTAACAGATCAGATCGAAGTTGTGCAGTGCTGCCACATACAGACATAAATGTCGATGGACTATTAAACAACTCACTGGAAGAGAGGACTCCAAAAATATCGCCAACCTAAATAACGGGACAGCCCTGTACATCAGTGTAAAATACATGGTTGTATTATCTGCACCGTCCTCAGCCAGAAGTGTTGAGTTAATGATCCACCTCACCCTCGCCATGCTGCCCGCAGAATCACAGATGCCAGTCTGTAATCGATCTTATTCACTGCACGTGACATGAAGAAACAGCTGAACACAGTAGATACGACAAAGGCAATGGGTCCCGACACCATTCCTGCAATAGGACTGAAGACTTGTGCTGCACAATAAGCCGTGTCCCTGGGGAAGCTGTTTCATTCCAGATCCAACTCTGACATCTCCCTAGCAATGTGGAAATTTACTCAGCTATGTCCAGTTCAATAACAAGGGAATAACTACAGTCTGACCATTTACCACGCCCTGAGTCCCATTGCAATAGCCACATTGGTGGGAGTTCTTTTTGACAGATCTGTAAAGTAGCACAGAAATAACCTGCTCAGTGTAGTTTCAGATCGGTCCCCATGTGGAGATGGTGCTGTTGTAGAAATATCACTGGATTACTAATCGAGACCAGGCTAATGCTCTGGAAGCTGGTGGACCTTATAATTAATAAAATATCGAGATGTAAAACCTCGAGTCAGTAACAGTGACCTTGAAGCCAATGTCGATTGTAAACACCAATTTCCTTCCTCAATGTACTTTCAGGAAGTGAATCTCGGGTGCTTCAATGGTCTTGGAAACGGCCAAGCAAGACATTCTATTGTATCAAACTGCTCTGAGTTCTTAAAGAATAAAACAACACAGATCACCCAGCACCAGCCTCAGTATTGGAACGGGAAACACTATCCTATTGACCCTGCAGAGACCTCCTTCCTAACATCTAGGAGCTGGTGACAGCATTTACAGAGCTTTCCCACAGACTGCACAGAAACATCGGAATGGAGTAGGTCATTCAACACACTGAGTATCCTCCATTCACCTCATGGTGAAAATCTCCTCAATTCAGTTTTCCCCACACAGTGTTCATATCCTTTTGTATGTTTAAACATCGGAACATATAAGATAGGAACTACTGTATTCCCTTTGGTCCATCAATTTTGATCCTGCAGTCAATATACAGGCATTTATCCAGTAAAGGTGAGTTTATTAAACGCAATTTCGCTGCAACACATTTCGTGAATTGTGCCCCTTTCTTTATAAAGCGAGCTCCCGTTCACTGTTATGGGAGTCCGTCTCTGGCACCAGCTGAACGGTAAATCCCAGCCTCATCTGCCAAGTGCACTCTCAGTGTGTTCAGATAAAGCTGGTCTGTAATCCGCTCTGCAAGCCTTGAAACTGAGCCTGAATGTGGGATTTATGGTTTACATTTAGAAGGAATTTTATTTCAAACTGGAAGGGGAATACCTTGGAGAGAACTGGAATGCCGCATCGGCATCACGTGGTCAGTCAGCTCGCGCGATTTCTAGTGAAGATCTTGGTGAAAGGTACAGTGCTGTAGTCAGTGACTGCAGTGTTAAGTGTGACATTTACTGCACTAACTCCTTATAATACACAGTTTAAATATTTATGTAGCCTGTGCTATTGTTTGTGTTAGGCTGACTATTATTTTTGTTTTGATTTTTACTGGTAATTTTGCGGGTTCGCACTGAAGTCTCTTTTTCCCATTGGCCACATTATTGATATTGCACCGATTTCTATAACACGGTGTTCCACAGGAACACAGCTGCCACATTATTGGATAACTGCCTGTAATTATGCTGAATGTATACCTCCACAACTAAAGTCCTGCACTGTCCCTATCCCTTCTGTGTCTTGAAATCCTTATTTATATTCAGTACGTTAGCTTTCACAGCCTGATCAGGGAAAAAATTCCCCAAGTTCACCAGTCTCTGAGTGCAGGCAATTAGTCTCATCTCAACGCACTTTGGCTTGACTGTACCCAAAACTGTGAGCCCGTGTTTTGGACATCCCACCCAGGGGAATTATCATCCCTGCTTCCAATCTGTCTCGCCATGTCAGAGTTTTATATAGTTCACCCATTTTCCTAAACCTCATGGAATACAGGCACAGTCGCCTCAAACTCTGTTCCCACAACAAGTCTGTCATCCCAGAGATCAGTCGGGTCATCCTTCGCTGCTCTCCCTCAATGTAAGGCTTGTCCTTTGTTAAGTAAGGAGACCAGAACTGCACACAATTCTGCACAATGTTAAAGATGGGGTCTCACCAAGGGCCTGTACAGCTGTAGTAAGACACCCTTACTCCTGTACTCAAAACATTCTGAAATGAAGATCAGCACACCATTCATTTTCAAGAAAATTGTTTATTCCCGTGACAGCTGAGCCTGCTCTAACCTGAGTAGGAACCTTACAACAAGCTAGTAAAGTGTGGCTGCTGCTGCACAGGATCTTAGTGAGATCACTTCTGGAGTAATGTGTACAGATTTAATCTCCTCACTAAGAAAGGGTAATGGTATTAACTCAGATATTATTCCCTCAACTGATTTCTGCAATGAAGGTGTTAATCATAGAATCCCTAGAGTTTGGAAGCAGACCATTTGACCCATCGACTCCACGCTGATCCTCTGAAGGCCATACCATGCAAACCCCACTCCCTAACCCCCTTCCCAACCCAATCTCTGCAACCAAACATTTTCCATGCCTAATGCACCTAACTGGCACATCTTGGGACTTTGGGAGGAAACTGCAGTACCGGACAGGCACACCTTGCAGGCTCGGGGGAATGTGCATAATCCACACAAACAGTGACCCGAGACTGAAACTGAACCAGATCTCTGGTGCTGGGAGGCAGCAGTGCTAACCACCGAGCTACCTACTGTAGACAACGCAACCTGCCTGCTCAATTCAACACTCGAAATGTGGCATAACAGCAGGGAGAGTCCATAAGTCTCCAAACTTGTCATTGTGCAACAGGATGAGGACAATGATATCTTAAGCAGCTTGGTCAGGAACAGGCGCAGGACATGCAAGACATCAAATCTATAGTGAAGGAACACCAGGAGGACATTCAGCCCATCTTGTGTGTAAAGCAGGAACAGAATGAGTCCAATCAGCCACCCATGCCCCTCACACAGCAATTGGAGCCAATCTTTCACAGCCTCGTGCCTATTTCATAGGAATTGAAACGGACTGTCGAGGTTATGGAAAGGGAAGAACTTAGAATAACCAACTTCAATCGGGAACGGAAAGGTATGAGCAAACGATTGGGACTAAAGACAAATTGTTCAAATCTGTTATTAAGGAATCAGCAATAGGAGACTTTGAAAGTCAAACCACAACCCATCAAAGTCGATATGATTTTATTAAGGATGAATCATGTTTGAATGATTTTCCTAATCTTTTCGTATTAAGAAGGATGACAAAAAAGTTGAATAAGGGGGATCTGAAAGATGTATTATATCTGGACTTCAAGAATGCAATGCAGAACATGCTTCATGAAAGCTTAATATGCAAAACAAGAGCACATGGGCTTGAGACAATTTATTTGCTTGGAGAAAAAAATGGCTAACCAATAAAAACCATGATATGGAGGTGCTAGCTTTGGACTGGGTTGAGTAAGGTCAATAATCGCATGGCACCAGGTTATAGACTGACAGTTTCATTTGAAAACACAAGTTTTCATTGTCCTGCTCCTTCGTCAGGTGTTAGAGAGAGAAGACCTTAGGCACAAAATTTATTAGGAAAAGATGAAAGGCTTACACAACACATGCACATGAATTGAACACATCTAAGATGGCAGCTAAATCTTAATTCGGGTAGAAGGGAGATGCAGGTTTTGATTAATGAATATGCAAATTCCAGAGTTTCTTTCAACCCCTGCCTGGAGATACCTTCAGTTATTATCAATGTAAAGGAGGTAACTCTTCCAGTAAGACAACGTATTTTAGGCATGTAGTCTTGTTTGGGTTCTGTATGTGTCTTTACCTGGAATCAGACGAGGTTTATATCCAAAGTAGGAGTTCATAAAATATCACATTTACTGACTGTCTACAAATTGTATATTTTTGAGAAAATATAATGCATCTGGAAATAAAAGCCAGCAAATGAAAATTCATCTTAGATATTAGATGTGTGTGTGTGTGTGTGTGTGTGTGTGTGTGTGTGTGTGTGTGTGTATGTGTGTGTGTGTGTGTATGTGTATGTGTCTGTGTGTTTGCGTGCACGTGCAGGTGTGTGTTTGAAAACAAGGTGGAGTGTCTGTGGGATGGAGAGAGAGTGTGTGTGTTTGTGAGAGAATTAGTGGGAGTATGTGAGTCTTTGGGAGGGAGAGAGAGGGTATGTTTGCGTGTGAGAGAGGGGAGTGTGTGTGTGTGCATGTGAGAGAGGGGGAGTGTGTTTGTGTGTGGGGAGGAGACGGTGAATTTGCATGGGTGTATTTAAAGGGGAGAGAGAAAGGATGTGTGTGACCTCGTTAAAACACAGGCAGATTTAACAGATCCCTTTCCCCACACACACTATGTGGTTTCAGAGTTTCCCGTCTCTGCAGTCTCTGCTCCATTTGTTGTTCATGTTGCAGACGCAGATGCTGTAACTACGCTCCCCATGCTCCATCCAGAGTTGGATCACCAAATCCTCAGGTCTCCCTAAATGTCTGAGGCAGCTCACAATACAACCTCCAGAAAACCATTCCCAGCCCCTCCACTAACCTTTCCATAACAGGAGTCAGTCAGAAGCCCCTCAGCTGCAAGTAAGAGACTTACTTGAGAATATTACTCGAGGTGTTTCCTCATGTGATGAACCACACAATCATGTAAGAGGGACAAACACAGGCTTTCAGTGGTCAGGCACAGACCAAGTTTCAAAGCTGTGTCTCAATACTGCTGGGACCCCCTTTCCAATTTGGAGACACAGCCCGCCACATGCTATTTCATTGTTTCTGAGCTTCACAATTCCAGCACTCGATACACTCGGGAGCCAAAAAAAGCAACACCGGGAAAGCTACTGAAAAACAAACAATTAATTAACTGATAACATGTTGTGAAAATATGGATAAGGAGACAGGGGAGTGGAAGTAACTGGAGAAGTGAGACAATGGTGGGTCCAATTACAAGAATGAGAACATTCACTAAAATTATTTCCAGATCAGTTGAAATGGTTTGTTACATCAAATTTTGAATCTGCCTCACAGAACCATCCCAGGCACCATAAACTGGGACAAGGGACCAGCCAGAATGGGGAGCTCTGCACACCATGCTCGTGGACTACTCTATAAACTGTTCTACCTGCCCAGCATGGGGACCATTGCAAACCTTTGCCAGTATATTGCTACTATACTTGCACTACAGGAATGTCTTGTACGGGAAGATTTGTAACCCATGCAGTGAGTGACAGTAAATGGGCTCCCACAAATATCTGGCTTTGTATCTCCACTGCGTGTGTGTGTGTGTGTGTGTGTGTGTTGGTGGCAGTAGACTTGTAAATTAATATTTGAGAGAGAATAGACATAGAGGGAATCAGCTTAAATGTGAACAATTGACAGGGCTTTGTGTCATTAACAGAGGGAGACTGAGGACCGTGTTATAGACAGAGGTGACGATGTGCTTGTGAATATTAAAGTAAAGGCATTGCCAGACCCAACAACAATATAAAGCAATGATGGGATTTTGGTCTGCTTTTAGACAGAAGCCATGGAAAACCGACTCAGATTTGGTTAAGCAGCAGCAGATCATTGGCTTTATTAAGACTGTGTTTCATAGCTGAAGGTTCAAATAGCAGATGGGATGACCCAGTGAAGTATAATCTGCAGTTGTCACTAGTTAAAATTAGGAATGGTCAGGATATGGTGTCAGTAATCAGCTTGGGGCCAAAGGGATCACCGCAGTTGTGACTCGTCTGTTTCAGCCTCAGTTATTGGCCAGGGATGAGATGGAGTCAGTGGAAGGAAATGGAGGTTGCATCCAGAACAGAAGACAGTGAACTCGAGGCTTTCAATATTTAAATAGCAAGGGCAGTGATGCAATGAATCCTGGTTCATACCAGTAAGTGAGTTGGTCAACCAACAATGCCCAGTGCCAGAACTAAAGAAGGAGAGAAAGAACAAACAAGTTCACTGTTGTTTGTTGTGGTTTTGAGCGTGAATACTTACAGATTAGAGTAAATGAAAAGAACACTAATACATTCGCACCTGGTTAATGCAAATAATAAATCGACAGTGAAATTTACCAGGGACACCAACAATAGCCAGGATAGGATAATAAAAACATTGAATAATGTAAAGTGCATATCCGATCTGCGATGCTAATGGCCACCAATATGTGGAAAGAATCCAAACATAATAGGATAACCTCCTGTCCATTGTTGGAACATTCCAGTCTATTGTTCTCAGATTCTGATCCACTGTTGGAACTTTCCAGTCTAATATTCTCAGTTTCTGATCTCACCCTCTCTCTGGAGAAGTCGATCACTGTTAGTGCTTTCGGTGATGCTGCCGCCCATACCATGGGATAACATATTGAATGGAGCCCTTTTATCATGGAAAGATGGAAACCCTCCACTGGAATAATTAGAATCCACGGAGTCTGACATTAGTCACAGTCACCAAATAAACAGTTTCAGTTAACAAGTTCCTTACATCATTTTACATAACACAATAAAAGGGAACATTTACTTGGTTTGCATGGAATGGATGAGGGTTGCTGAGGGATAGAACATAAATCTTTCAATCTTTATAATCTGTCTTCCCTGTATGTGGGAGTATTGTGGGAATACTTCACTGTTGTATACGATTCACCCTGTTTAGAAAAGGAGACAGGAATAAAACAACAGCTGCATAAAATGTTTGGTGGAGACGTTTCTAGATATCTTTGTGTAATGCTGCTCCAAATTTGAAATTCCCTGTTATCAAGTCCTTTCCTAACCTTGTGACATCATTCAGAGCATTGAAACTGCTGCTCAGGAACAGGGAGATACAGGAGGTAGTTACTCAACTGCTCGAGACTGGGACACAAGAACAGGAGGCAGTCTTTCAACTGTTCGAGACTGGGACACAGAGACATGAGACAGTCTTTCAACTGTTCGAGACTGGGACACAGGGACAGGAGGTAGACACTCAATTGTTCGAGACTGGGATACAGGGAAACCTGGAGGCTAGTGATGCCCCAGATTTCAGTTCCCCAGGATCAGGAGGAGGTGACTCACTACCAACCAGTCTTGGACACTGGGAGAAAAGGGAAATTGGCTTGTTACTAACAAGAATATCTGAATAAGTTGCATGAGCGAACCATTCAATCCTGCTCCAACATTTTTCAAAACCATTGCTGATTTGATTGTGATTCCCTCATCCCATTTTACAGAGACTCCCCTCTCTGCAGCCTCTGCTCCATTTGTTGGTCATGTTGCAGATCCAGATACTGTAACTACAATCACCATGTTTCATCCAGAGTTGGATCACCAAAGCCTCTGGTCTTCCTGAATCTCCACAGCAGCTTAAAACACAGCCTCCAGAAAACAATCCCCGAACGTACAAAAACTTGAGTTAAGTCAAATTTCAGTCAAAGGCAAATGAGAAGCCTGGTCTGAATCACTAACAGTTGGGAGGATTCCTGATGTTCCTGAGCATATGAGCAGCAGAGAGTGATTAACACAGGTGTTCAATGAATACGTACAGAGCAAGTTACAAAGGTGTGCCTCAAAATTGTTAAAACCTGATTATCCGACATGGAGCACAGGGCAGGACACTGGGAAGTCAAAGAAAACGCAAGCAATGTTTTTTTGAACACTGTTTCCAAGCTTCTTAGTGTTGGAAGCTGATGCTCTTGAGTGAGCAACATTCAAGGGCAGGAAAAGATATAGGACAGTTATTCACATTGAAACTGGACAATTAAAACTAGATGGTGGGGAAGCAGTTTAAACACCAACAAATGGGAGGGATTTGGGAAATAGACAGTGGGAGAGAGACTCTGAGCCAGTGTTATGGAAGGATATGTTTACAGGTTTCAGAATGCTGTATGAAGACATGTCGATCATACCTAGCAACATAGGTTAGCATGTCCGGGAATGATGAATTAATACGATATTGGTGCAAGGTCAGATAGAGTCAGAGTCTCGGAGATGCACAGCACAGAATAAGATGCTTCAGACTAACTCGACCATGCTGATGGGATACCCCAAATTAAATTAATCACTTTTGGCCAATGTCGATGTAAACCCTTCCTCTTCATGTACCCATCCAAATATCATTCAGACGTTATAATTGTAAAAATCCTCCACCACCTCCTCTGGCAGCTCATTCCACACATGCACCACCCTCTGTGGGAAAAAGTTCCTCCTTAGGTCATTTTAAAATCTTTTCTCTCTCATCAGAAATCCATGCCCTCTAGTTTTGGGGAAAAAGACCTTGGCTTTGGACACTATACATGCTCCTCACGCTACAGGAATAAAATAACCCAATCATCAAAGTTTGTGAGAACCCAATTTACTCGCAATCTCCCTATAGCTCCAATCCTGGCAACATCCTTGTAAATCTTTACTGAGTCCCTTCAAGTTTCACAATATATTTCCAAAAAGAAGGAGACCAGAATTGAATGCAGTACTCCCAAAATGACCAAAGCAATGTGCTGTACAGCAGCAAGATGACCACCCAATTCATATAGTCAAAGCACTGGCCAATAAAGGCAAGCATACCAAATGACTTCTTCACTATCCTACCTAACTGCGACTCTGCTTTCAAGAAACTATGACCTGCATTCCAAGGTCTCTTTGTTCAGCAACACTCCCCAGGACGTTAGCATGAAGTGTATATGTCCCGCCCTGATTTGCATTTCCAAAATGCAGCATCTCGCATTTATCTAGATTAAAAACCACCTTCCCATTGTCAGCCCCTCTGCCCATCTGATCAAGATTCCATTGTACTCTGAGGTAAACCTTCTTTGCTGTCCACTGCACCATCATTTTTGGTTTCATCTGCAAACTTAGCAACTATTGCTGCAATGATCACATCCAAATGATTTCTGTGAATAGTGAAAAGCAGTGGAGCCAGCACTAACCCTTGGAGCACACCAATGGTAACAACCCTCCTGTTCAAAAATCAATCCTTCACCACCACCCTCTGTCTCCTGCCTTCGGGCTAATTCTGTATACCTATAGCTAGTTCTCCCTGTATTCCATATGAACTAAACTTGTTAACCAATCTAACATGCAGGAAGCTGACAAATGCCTTACTGAATTCCATATCAACAATGTACACCTCTGCCTCAATGAATCGTCTTAGTCACTTCTTCAAACATACTCAGTCAATTTAGTGAGATACAACTTTCCATGCTTCGAGCCATGTTACCTATCACTTCTCAGCCCTTGCTTTTCAAAATCCATGCAAACCTTGTGCCTCATAATCCTTATCAACAGCTTGCTCCACGGAAGTCTGGCTCACTAGCTTTTCCTTATGATCCTTCTTACGTGTTGTCAGTAATCGCAGCAAGTTCGCAAACCTTCTACCTTACGGTACCTCATCTGTGACAATTAATGATACAAATATCGCAGCAAGGGGCCCAGCAATCATTTCACTCGCTTCCCACTGAGTTCTCGGGTACATCTGATCAGGTCCTGAAGATTTTCCCACCTTTACGGGTTTACGAACTCCAGCATCTCCTTCTGTGTAATACAGGCACTTTTCAACATGTCACGGTTTATTTCCAAAGTTCTTTAGCTTTCATATCCTTCTGCACAGTGAATACTGACGCATGATGCTTGTTCAGTATCGTCTCCATCTCCTGCGGTTTTGCACATCGGCAATCTTGCTGTACTTTATGTAGCCCAAATCTCTCCTGAACTATTCTTTTGTCCTTAATGTATGTGTAGAGTCCCTTTGGATTCTCCTTAACCATACTTGCCAGAACTATTTCATGTCTCTTTTATGGCCTCTGGATTTCCCTCTTATGTGTACTCCTACTGGCTTTAGACCCTTCTCGACAGTCACTTCAAATCTTGAATTAAGAGCCAAATGGCGATGATGAATACATTTTCGATTTTTGGAAAAACCTATCAGGTTTGCTGATGGCCTTGAAGGAAGTAAACTGCCTGAGTTACATGTGACTCCAGACCGACAACAATGTGTGTGACTCGTAACTGGATGAGTAGCGCTGGAAGAGCACAGCAGTTCAGGCAGCATCCGAGGAGCAGCAAAATCGACGTTTCGCGCAAAAGCCCTTCATCAGGAATAAAGGCAGAGAGCCTGAAGCGTGGAGAGATAAGCGAGAGGAGGGTGGGGGTGAGAAGAAAGTAGCATAGAGTACAATAGGTGAGTGGGGGAGGGGATGAAGGTGATGGGTCGGGGGTGGGGGGAGGGTGAAGTAGATAGGTGGAAAAGAAGATAGGCAGATAGGATAACTCAGGACAAGTCACGGTGACAGTGCTGAGCTGGAAGTTTGGAACTGGGGTGAGGTGGGGGAAGGGGAAATGAGGAAATTGTTAAAGTCCACATTGATGCCTTGGGGTTGAAGTGTTCCGAGGCGGAAGATGAGGCTTTCTTCCTCCAGGCGTCTGGTGGTGAGCGGCGGTGAAGGAGTCCCAGGACCTCCATGTCCTCGACAGAGTGGGAGGGAGAGTTGAAATGTGACTCGTAACTGCCCGCCGGGCAATTAGTAATGGGTAATGAATGCAGGTCCAACCAGTGATACCCTCAAGCCGTGAATGAGTACTGAAAAAAACCTTGACTCCTGCTCTCCCTACCTGACATTGCTTCCCTCTTATCCCTGACCAGACAGTCAATTTCTCCCATCCTCCAGCATTCCTTACACCTATCAGCCTTACCCTTCACCCTAACAGGGACAGACTGTCTCTGTGATTTTGACATCTCCTTTTTGAAGGCTTCCCTCTTCTCAGCTGGCCCCGTAACTGCGAATATCTGTTCCAATCCAGTTTGGAAGTTCTTGCTAATATCATCAAAATTGCCCTTTCTCCAAGTTAGAGCGTTACCTTTTAGACCTAGTTTATCCTTTTCCATCTCTAATTTAAAACTAATAGAATTATGAATATGTGTCTCAAGGTGCTTCCCCACTGATACCTCAGTCTCCTGCCCTGCCATATTTACCAAGGGGAAGGTGACGTTGTGCTCCTTCTCTATGATGGAGAGCATTGGTCAAGCAGCTGCAGCGTTATAACTGGGATTGTGCTCAACAGTGTCTTCGTCTCATTGGGCTGGATCAAACAATAATTTATCTCAGTGCTATTTTCATTGAGTGTGACAGAGGGATTGTCTGCACAAGGTCGAGGTAATTTCCTGGTGCTACCTTATCGAACTCATTAACTACCTACCCCACCCCATGTTGCCCCTCTCATTCAATGCCAGCCCTATTCTCCCACCCATCATGGCTGGAGGTACTCACCATCGCACTGATGCCCCTGGGTATTCCGTGATCGCTGGCACTGGTGCAAAATTTAAAAGGTCAGTGGGCACACAGTTGAGCTTTTTTGATGTCGGAGCTGGTTTGTACAGTTTACCCCAAGCATGGCAGATAAGGGGCAATTACACCACAGTTTGTCGACTGGGGCATGGAGGTCTTGGTGAATGGGGTAATACAGAGGAGGACCATTCTCTTCCCAGCAAGGGTCACACTATCAGACCAACAGAGCATGGTCTGACCTCCCCACCTAGTTCAGTGCAGTATCTGCGGTCTGAAGCAACGTGTAGCAATACAGGACAAGCATCAATAACCGTCCCCGCTCTGCCAGAATAAGGGTCACCATATTCTCTCTGCTCCCTCACACTAACTGTATATCTGTTATAGCAGCGATCCAGAACAACATTAACGCTCCACGGCCCTCACTGCTGGTTGCAGCTTCATCCCTCTCTCTCTCTCTCTCTCTCTCCCTCCATTATTCCCCACACCCCCCACACACACCGACAACATTGCATGGATACAATACTGTGGACTGACTCCCCCCAGACAACTCACCATATTTCCCCCCACCTACGCCAGCATTAACAGCAGGGGTACCCACTCCCACCCTCCCTCCCTCCCTCCCCTTCTCCCATTCCAGGAAAACAGCCTGGAATAGGACAGGAAGGGCCTATCCGGGTGGTGGAGTGCCCGATATCCGTTCCCTCCCCCTCTCCCCCCCTCCATGTGGGGAGGACCCTGGTATGCGCCGGTGAGGACGGGGATGCCTCGTGTGGAGATTCTGAAACATCCACGTCCCACCGACCAAGTAAGGAGTAATGTTCAGTGAAGGGCAATTCTCATTTTAAACCCACTGGCAGTTCCGTTTCCCTTGGCACAACTTAGAGGCCGCGGCCCTGATGCCATCTCCCTTTTGTGTCGAGCTGGTACAAATGGAATCCCCACGGTCTCGGTGGGCAGGAGGGTGGGCTCACAACACATTGTCACCACCACCTCCCAGGAAGGGAGCAGGGAGACTCCCTCCTACACCTCCCCCTGTAAACATCTCAGACACTGAAACTGATCTGTGATAGTTACTGCTCTCCCCACTTGTCCTGACATCTCCAATAAACTGTTCTCATATACACCCTGGCCCCTCTGTCCCTGCACCTCCTTTATAACGGTACAACCTATTTTATATTGTCTTTCAATGTCCTTCCTACTAAAGAGTACCACCTCCCTGCGCTGTATTGATCCTCATATGCCATACACCTGAACACTACACCAATTTATAACTTTCCTGTTGGAGTTCCACACCGTCCTCAACAAACTTCACAATTCTTTCAGGTTTGGTATCTGAAAATATTGAAATTGTCCGACAGTCAGATTCCACCCAAAAATACTGACACACACCAGACAAAGGGAGTGAAATATTGACACACTCTCCAGGTCTGTATTATTGTCAATGTATAGTGAATGCCTCGATGTGTCTGTATTCGTGTGTGTATCTGTGTGGGGCGGGTCTGGCACTTTCTGTGGTGTTTAAAGTGATGTAATATCCCCCAATATGATTACTGAGTAAGGATCACTAAATGTAAAATGTCAACTTTCATTTTTGTCCAAAGATGCTTCCAGAGCTGCGGAGATTTCTGTTGTTGTCAATCTCTGTTGCAGCCCCACCCCGATCCCCCACCCCTCACTCCACTGTAATCGTGATGCTGAAGTGTGTAAACGATCAGGGATTCAGTCTGGGAGGGGGAGACGGAGGGCAGCAGTTCACAGCGCAATCCAACCTGAATTTTGATTGCACCAAACATACACACACACACATACACACGCATACACGCGCGGGTGAACATACACACACGCACATGCACAGACTAGGTTGGTTTGGAGAGGATTGTCATTGTACTTCGGCACTCAGAGTGGAACATGTTCATGTGGAGAAATATCTGCGCTGTTTCTGCAATGTGGAAATGGTTTTTCACTGGGTAGTATTTCCAACACACAGTATACACATTAACGCATATTTCCATTGCAATTATATCCAAGCAATTCCGAGTGAGCCACTTTCCAAGGCGATGAGATTAATTTTAATGCACTTTCTTTAACTTGGAATTATTAATGTTTTACTCTTACGAGTAACCTTACATGTGAGAAAGGATTGAAAAGACCTAAACCAGACCAGAAGAGTGTGGGCTTGTATCATTTTAAAGAAAAGAGGGAAAGGGAGAGGAAGGGAGAGTGGTTTTGACCCAGTTTCAGTGATTCACACCAAAAACAAGAAGAGTTCCCATTGCACAGAGATGCAGAGACAGAGATCCACACACTAATGCAGGAACACATGTAACAAGCTCAAAGAGATATAGACACACAGGAATAGACAAACACGAACAGAAATATGCAGACACATACTTGGACATGCAAACACAGATAAACTCATCGAGTTATACACGGTACTTGCAAACAGGCATCTCGGCCCATACAGTCCATGCTGACCATAATCCCAAGCTAAACCTGTCCCACCTGCCTGCGCTTGGCCCAGATTTGTCCAAATGTTCTCTTATTCTTGTACATAACCAAATGCGTTTTAAGTGTTAAACTTCACCCACAATCCATCACTTCCTCAGAAAGTACATTCCCTTCACGAACCACATGTTTTTTAAAAAATGAAGCACCTCACAGGTCCTGATCAGGTGGATTCAATAAATTTGTAGGAATTTAAGGAATTGATGCTGGGTCCCTTGCTGAGATGTTGTCATCATCAATAGCCACAGGTGAGATGCTGGAAGTCATGAGTTTGACTAATGTTTTGCTATTAAACAAAATGGAAAGAAGAAGCCAAGAACTATAGATTGGGGAGCCTGAAATCAGTGGTGGGCACGGTGTTGGGGGAATCATGAGCTACAGGATTTAAATGCATTTGGAAAGGCAAGGACTGACTAGGGATAGGCAAAATTGAGGACTGCAGATGCTGGAGATCAGAGTCTAGATGAGAATTTTACTGGAAACGCACAGCAGGTCAGGCAGCATCTGACGAACAGGAAAATCGACAATCTGTACAAAAGCCCTTTATATGCATAGTGAAATGGGGGCGTGCGTGGATAATCATTGTCTCACTAATTTGATTTTGCTTTTGTTGAGAAGTAACGGACAGGATTGATAACGGCAGATGCTGGAAGTGATCTATATGGACTTCCGTTAGACATTTGAAGTAACTCCCCATGGAGACTGGTTAGCAAGATTAGATCACATGGAATACAGGGAGAATTCCCCAGTTGGATACAGAACTGGCTCAAGGGTAGAGGAAAGAGGGTTGTGGTTGAGGGTTGTTTTGCAGACTGGAGGCCTGTGACCAGTGGAGTGCCACAGGGATTGGTGCTGGGTCCGCTACTTTTCGTCACTTATATAAATGATTTCGATATGAACATAGGACAGTTAGTAAGTTTGCAGATGACACCAAAATTTGAGGTGTAGTGGCCAGCAAAGAAGGTTACTTCAGATTACGATGGGATCTTAATCAGATGTGCCAATGGGCCGAGGAGTGGCAGACAGAGTTTAATTTAGATAAATTTGAGATGCTTCATATTGGAAAGGCGTATCAGGGCAGGACTTATACACATACTGGTAAAATCCTGGGGAGTGTTGCTGAACAAAATGATCTCAGAGTACAGATATATTCTTCCTTGAACGGGGATTAGCAGGTAGATAGGGCAGTGAAGAAAGCATTTGATATGTTATTGGTCAAATGCATTGTGTATATGCGTTAGGAGACTGGACTGCGACTGTACAATACCTTGGTTCGGCCACTTTTGGATTACTGTATGCAATTCTGGTCTCCCTGCTCTGTAGGAAGCATGTTGTCAAATTCGAAAGGGTTCAAGAAGGGTTTACACTGCCATGATTGGAGGGTTTGAGTTACAGGGAGAGGCTGAATAGGCTGAGCCTGTTTTCCCTGGAGAATCAGAGGAGGAGGGTTGATAGAACATAGAACATAGAACATAGAACAATACAGCACAGAACAGGCCCTTCGGCCCACGATGTTGTGCCGCACTTCTATCCGAGATTAAGCACCCATCCATGTACCTATCCAAATGCCACTTAAAGGTCGCCAATGAATCTGACTCTACCACTCCCTCGGGCAGCGCATTCCATGCCCCCACCACTCTCTGGGTAAAGAACCCACCCCTGACATCTCCCCTATACCTTCCACCCTTCACCTTAAATTTATGTCCCCTTGTAACACTCTGTCGTACCCGGGGAAAAAGTTTCTGACTGTCTACTCTATCTATTCCTCTGATCATCTTATAAACCTCTATCAAGTCACCCCTCATCCTTCGCCGTTCCAACGAGAAAAGGCCGAGAACTCTCAACCTATCCTCGTACGACCTACTCTCCATTCCAGGCAACATCCTGGTAAATCTTCTCTGCACCCTCTCCAAAGCTTTCACATCTTTCCTAAAGTGAGGCGACCAGAACTGCACACAGTACTCCAAATGTGGCCTAACCAAAGTCCTGTACAGCTGCAACATCACCTCACGACTCTTGAATTCAATCCCTCTGCTAATGAACGATAATACTCCATAGGCCTTCTTACAAACTCTATCCACCTGAGTGGCAACTTTCAAAGATCTATGTACATAGACCCCAAGATCCCTCTGTTCCTCCACCTGACCAAGAACCCTACCATTAACCCTGTATTCCGCATTCTTATTTGTTCTTCCAAAATGGACAACCTCACACTTGGCAGGGTTGAACTCCATCTGCCACTCCTCAGCCCAGCTCTGCATCATATCTAAGTCCCTCTGCAGCCGACAACAGCCCTCCTCACTGTCCACAACTCCACCTATCTTTGTATCATCTGCAAATTTACTGACCCACCCTTCGACTCCCTCCTCTAAGTCATTAATAAAAATTACAAACAGCAGAGGACCCAGAACTGATCCCTGCGGAACTCCACTTGTAACTGGACTCCATGCTGAATATTTACCATCTACCACCACTCTCTGACTTCGACCGGTGAGCCAGTTTTCTATCCAATTGGCCAAATTTCCCTCTATCCCATGCCTCCTGACTTTCCGCATAAGCCTACCATGGGGAACCTTATCAAATGCCTTACGAAAATCCATGTACACTACATCCACTGCTCTACCCTCATCCACATGCTTGGTCACCTCCTCGAAGAATTCAATAAGACTTGTAAGGCAAGACCTACCCTTCACAAATCCGTGCTGGCTGTCCCTAATCAAGCAGTGTCTTTCCAGATACTCGTAAATCCTATCCCTCAGTACCCTTTCCATTACTTTGCCTACCACAGAAGTAAGACTAACTGGCCTGTAATTCCCGGGGTTATCCCTATTCCCTTTTTTGAACAGGGGCACAACATTCGCTACTCTCCAGTCCCCTGGTACCACCCCAGTTGCCAGTGAAGACGAGAAGATCATTGCCAACGGTACTGCAATTTCCTCTCTTGCTTCCCACATAATCCTAGGATATATCCCGTCAGACCCGGGGGACTTGTCTCTCCTCAAGTTGTTCAAAATGTCCAACACATCTTCCTTCCTAACAGGTATCTCTTCTAGCTTATCAGTCCGTTTCACACTCTCCTCTTCAACAATACGGTCCCTCTCGTTTGTAAATACTGAAGAGAAGTACTTGTTCAAGACCTCTCCTATCTCTTCCGACTCAATACACAGTCTCCCACCACTGTCCTTGATCGGACCTACCCTCGTTGTCGTCATTCTCAGGTTTCTCACATACGCATAAAATGCCTTGGGGTTATCCTTGATCCTATCCGCCAAGGATTTTTCATGCCCTCTCTTAGCTCTCCTAATCCCTTTCTTCAGGTCCCTTCTGGCTATCCTGTATCCCTCCACTGCTCTGTCTGAACCTTGTTTCCTCAACCTTATGTAAGCCTCCTTCTTCCTCTTTACTAGACATTCAACCTCCCTCGTCAACCAAGGCTCCCTCACACGACCATTTCTTTCCTGCCTGATCGGTACATACATATCAAGGACACGTCGTATCTGCTCCTTAAAAAAGTCCCACATTTCCACCACATCCTTCCCTGACAGCCTATGCTCCCAACGTATGCTCCTCAAATCCTGTCTTACAGCATCGTAATTTCCCTTCCCCCAATTGTAAAAACTTCCTTGTTGTGCGCACCTATCTCTCTCCATAACCAAGGTGAAAGTCACAGAATTGTGGTCGCCATCACCAAAATGTTCACCCACTAACAAGCCCACCACTTGTCCCGGTTCGTTACCGAGTACCAAATCCAATATGGTCTCCCCTCTGGTTGGACAATCGACATACAGAGTTAGAAAAGCTTCCTGGACACACTGCACAAACACCGCCCCATCCAATCTACTTGATCTGAAGAGCTTCCAATCAATATTTGGGAAGTTGAAGTCGCCCATGACTACGACCCTGTGGCTTCTGCACCTTTCCAAAATCTGTTTCCCAATCTGTTTCTCCACATCTCTGCTGCTATTGGGGGGCCTATAATAAACACCCAACAAGGTGACTGCACCTTTCCTATTTCTGATTTCAGCCCATACTACCTCCAGAGGCAGATCCCCCTCAAACTTCCTTTCTGCAGCCGTTATACCATTTCTAATTAGCAATGCCACCCCCCCTCCTTTTTTACCACCCTCCCTAATCTTACTGAAACATCTGTAACCAGGAACCTCCAACAGCCATTCCTGTCCCTCATCTATCCATGTTTCCGTGATGGCCACAACATCGTAGTCCCAGGTACTGATCCACGCCTTAAGTTCACCCACCTTATTTTTGATACTCCTTGCATTGAAGTATACGCACTTGAGCCCATCTCTGTGTCCGCAAGTAGTCTCTGTCAGTGCTACCTTCTCCACAGCCTCCCTACAGTCTTGGACATCCTGACACACAGCTAGCTTACTTGCTGGACTACAAGTCCGGATCCCATCCCCCTGCCAAATTCGTTTAAACCCCCCCGAAGAGTGCTAGCAAACCTACCCCCCAGGATATTGGTGCCCTTCTGGTTCAGGTGCAACCCGTCCTGTTTATACAGGTCCCACCTTCCCCAGAATGCAGTCCAATTGTCCAAATATCTGAAGCCCTCCCTCCTACACGATCCTTGCAGCCACGTGTTCAACTGCACTCTCTCCCTATTCTTTGCCTCTCTGTCACGTGGCACCGGCAACAACCCAGAGATGACGACTCTGTCTGTCCTAGCTTTTAGTTTCCAGCCTAACTCTTTGAGCTCTTGAATGACCTCCCCACCCCTCTTCCTACCTATGTCGTTGGTGCCAATGTGTACCACGACTTCTGGCTGCACACCCTCCCCCTTAAGGATTCTGAAGACACGGTCCGAGACGTCTCGGACCCTAGCACCTGGGAGGCAACAAACCATCCGAGAGTCTCGCCCATGTCCACAGAACCGCCTGTCCGTCCCTCTAACTAGAGAGTCCCCTATAACTAGCGCTCTCCTCTTCTCCCCCTTTCCCTTCTGAATCTCAGAGCCACAGACCCCTTCACTGCAGCTTACACCTGCAAGGCTGTCCCCCCCAACAGTTTCCAAAGCTGCATACTTATTTTTTAGGGGAACGACCACAGGGGAACCCTGCACTGCCTGTTTCTTCCCCTTCCCACCTCTAACTGTTACCCAGCTACCTCTGTTCTCTGGCGTAACTATGTCCCTGTAGCTTCTATCGATCACGCTCTCAGCCTCTTGAATAATCCTCAGCTCATCCAGCTCCAGTTCCAGTTCCCTAACTCGTTCGGTGAGGATCAGGATCTGACTGCATTTCCTGCACACGAAGTCGGCAGGAGTATCGGTGGTCACCCCTACCTCAAACATCCTGCAGGAGGAACATTCCACCGCCTGCGCTGCCATGACTGTACACTGTCTCCAAAAACAAGAACACTGAGTCAATGACCTGGGGTCTAGAACACACCCACTCAAATACTAGTCACTTACCTTCCCGCCCAGCTATGCGCTCCAACCTCACTTCCGCTGCCCGCTACAGGTAAGTAATTTTGATGTTAGAGGTTAGTAAAATCATGGGTACAACGGATAGATTGAATAGCCAAAGTCTTTTCCCTAGGGTAGTGCAGTCAAAAACGAGATGGCAAAGCTTTAAGGTTGGATGGAAAAGACAAAGAAGGGCTCTAATGGGCAATATCTTCATGTAGAGGATGGCCCATGTGTTATGAGCCTCCAGAGGAAGGTATTGAGGCTGGCACAATTACAACATTTAACAGGCATCTGGATGGACAGATGAATGGGAAGGGTTTAGATGGAAATTGACCAAATGCCGGCAAATGGGAGGAGAATAATTTTGGCTATCTGGTTGCCATGGACACGTTGGACCAAAGGGTCTGTTTCCATTCTATACAGCTCTATGACGCCATGTCTTTTAACACACTTTCTCCTCTTATCTTAAAACCATCCCCCACTCGAGTGAAAAGACACCTACCATTCAACATTACCGATACCTCTTATGATATTACAAACCCCTAAAAGGTTAATTCTCAGCCTACTACGCTCCAGTAGAAAATGTCCGCGTCTGTTGAGCCTGTCCTTATATGCAAACACTGCATTCCCAGCAATATCCTGATAAATTTCTTCTGAACTCTCCCGAACTTGATAATATTCTCGATATAACAGGGCGACCAGAAATGTATAAAGTCCTATAGGACATGGCACATGGATGTCCTGTGCAACCTGAAAATACCGTCCCAACACATGTACTCAAAGGACAGTCCACTGCTATTCGTCATTTATGTAAATGATTCGAATGAGAACATAGGAGATATAGCTAGTAAATTTGCAGATGGCATCAAAATTGGAGGTGCACTGAACAGTTAAGAACGTTACCACAGAGTAAAATGGAATCTTGTTCAGATGGGACAATGGACTGAGGAGTGGCAGATGGAAGTATATTTAGATTAATGCGAGGTGCTAAATCTTGAAAAAGCAAATCAGAGCATGACTTATGTATGATAAAGTCCTGGACAGCGTTGCTGAACAAAGAGACCTTGCAGTACAGGGTCATATTTCCTTGAATGTAGAGTTGCAGGTAGATAGGATAGTGAAGTAGGTGTTTAATATGCATTCCTTTCTTGTTCAAACCACTGAGTGCAAGAGTTGGTAGGTCATGTTGCAGCTGTGCAGGACATTGGCTAGGCCACTTTTGCAATATTGCGTACAATTTTAGTCTCATTCCTATCGGAAAGATGTTGTGAAACTTGGAAAGTTTCAGAAAAAATTGACAAAGATGTTGCCAGGGCTGGAGGATTTGAGCTGTCGGGAGAGCCGGAATAGTCTGAGGCTGTTTTTGTTCTGAATCATTAGGGGCTGAAAGGTGAATTATAGAGGTTTATAAAATCATGAGAGGCATGCATTGGGTAAATAGACAATGTTTTTTTTCCCCGGGGTAAGCGAGTCCACAATTAGAGGGCATAGGTTTAAGATGAGAGGGGAAAGATTTAAAAGGAACCACAGTGGCAATTTTTATGCTTAGAGGGTTGTACGTGTATGGAATTAGTTGCCAGAAGCTGGTTAAGGTAAAGTATTTAAAAAGAAGCATCTGGATGAGTATATAAATAGGAAGGGTTCAGACGGATATGGGCAGGTGTTGGCAAAATTGAGAAGATGAGGTTAGGGTATCTGGTCGACATGGACAAGTTGTAACAGAGGGTCCGTTTCCGTTCAGTACATCTCTATGACTATGCCTATACAATGAAGAACTCCAAGTAAAACACCTTCATAACCATCCTGTCTACATATGAAGCAAACTTCAAAGAATTATGCCTGAAACCCCAGGTTGATCTGTTCTACAACACTACCAATGGCTCAACATTTAATTGTATATGTGTTTTTTTTGTTTGTTTTACCAAAGTACAATACCTTGTATTTATCAACATTAAACTCCATCTGCAATTCTTTAGCCCAGTGAGTGATAATACTGGAGAAGAAAGGCTGGAAAGTAATCAGTTACTTTGTATCATTTACTGGTTTTAGGAAGAGGGCAGTCACACGTTAGAGATGGGAAACAGTGATCGGTGTTTCAGGCCAGAAAGTAAGCTCTGTTTTTGTCTCTGGTGTTCCGTGTTGATATTTATTCGAGATCCTTCATAGTGCAGTATGTGTCTGGAGGATGTCATTCCATCATATTGCAGCCTACAGATAATAGCCATTTAATCTGGAAATAATAGACAAGTATTTAAAGATGTTCATAGTTTATCTCGAAGGCAGAGCATATAAACTCGACATCCTACAGTTGAGGCAAGTACCTTGCATTTTTTTAACAACGTTATTATTTTTACTGGGTAATTCAGTAGAGTTAACCAGATTTCAATAAATCCATACCGATCTGGAAGCTGACATTTAAAGTTAAAAATTTGGGCATGGTTTAGATTTTGTGCAGTCGGTAGTATCCCTGCCTCTGAGTCAGAGTTCTGGATTCTATTCCAATTCCTGAACTTCCCTGGAAGTGCTCCTAGCTCGAGACCAGATTGTCTGGATTCAGGTGCAGCATGTCAGAATAGGCTGATGAACGAACGCACAGGAGAATAATGCTGCAACTTTTGGGGCTATTATGGAGTGGTGGTAGTGTCCCTACCTCTCGCCCCTATAGGGCCAACTGGAGGCCAACTCATCCAACTGGAGGTGTTTAATAATATGTCTGAACGCATTGACTAAAATGATTTTAAAATTGTGGTTTGATCGAGATGGAAGAGGTGTCAGTATTGAATTTCAGAATTTAAGCCCCGGATGCCTGAATGCACAGACCCTGGGTGGGAGACATATTTGCACCTTCTAGAGGTTTATAAATTCATAAAGTGCATGGATAGGGGGTGAATAGTCAAGATCTTTTCCCCATGCTTGGAAGTCCACAATTAGAAGGCATAGATTTAATGTGAGAGGGGAAATATTTTAAAGTGACGTCGGGGCAACGTTATCACTCAGAATGTGGAGCGTGTACATAATGAACTGCCAGAAGAAGTAATGGAGGTAGGTATTATTACAACATTTAAAAGGAACCCAGATGGATATATTGATAGGAAGGATTCAGAATTATATGTTCCAATTGCTGGCAAATAGATTAGATTCCCTACAGTGTAGCACAAGTCCACACCAACTCTCTGAAGAGTTACCCTCCCAGAACCATCTCACCACATTCACCCCGACTAATGCACCTGACATTATGTGCAACTTAGCATGGCCAATTGACATAAGCTGCGCAACTTTGGACTGTGGGAAGAAACCCACGCAGACACAGCGAGAATGTGCAAACTCCACACAGTCAGTCAGCTGTGCCAGCAATCAAACTCAGGTCCCTGGTACTGAGAGGCAGTAGTGCTAAGCACTGAGCCACTGCACCACCCCAAGTAGGGCACGATTAATTTCAGAAATCAGGTTGGCATGGACGAGTTGGTCAAAAGTGTTTGCTTCGGTGCTGTACAACTCTTCAGATTCATCAAGCCATTTGATCATGGTCCCTGTGTAATCTTCACTGTCCACTATATAGCCAGACTTGGTTTGATCCACAATCTTTCTAACAACGCCTTCTATAATTCTCATCTGAATCATTTGTCTAAATGTCAAAACAAAAATGGATTGAGCACAAGTCCCTGTTGAACACCACTGTGCACAGTGTCACAAAGCTGATCCCTTTTCTCTAAAAACTTCCTTTTCTCAAAGATACTGTGTCCTTAATTTTTTTTTCAGAGGCATCGTAAATAGTTCTCGTCTCCAAGGTGATTGGTTTGGTACAGAGATTGAACGGTTTTGTGATTAAAGGTATAATGAAAGGGGAGTGGTCAGCTCTCGAGGTGAGCTGTTCAGTCCAGAACCAGTTTGCAGTTTAGCTCTGTGGACAGGCTCTCTCGCTCTCTCTCTCTCTCTCTCTCTCTCTCTCTCTCTCTCTCTCTCTGTCTCTCTCTCCCTCCTTTTGCCCTTCTGCCCTTCTAACTTTAACGTGCAATCATTTGTTCCATTTGTACTGTTTTTAAGCGGCGTTTGCTTATTGAGATGGTTGTGTACTTCCAGAACAGCTAATTAAGTCTAGTTTGAATAGATTGAGTTCTGTAGGGGTTCTTTATTCTGTTCTTTGTGTTTCATTGTGTAGTTTTGTGAATATTTTTTATCTATGATAAAACCTGACAATTTTCACTGAGCACTTACTGAAACAAATTACAAAGTTATAGTCTGCGCTGCCTGCTCAAGAATATTTTGAGTGGTCTGGCCTAGTCCAGAACAACAGGCCTCCAGTCCGAAAAACAACCGTCCTCGCTAATGCTGTCTCCTGCTATTAGGACACACACACACACACATACACAGGCACGTACACGACACACATACACATACACACGCACCCAGACATACACACACAGACACACATTCCTGAAGAACGGCTTATGCCCGAAACGTCAATTCTCCTGTTCCTTGGATGCTGCCTGACCTGCTGCGCTTTTCCAGCAACACATTTTCAGCTCTGATCTCCAGCATCTGCAGTCCTCACTTTCTCCTCGAAGACACACACAGAGACACACACACGCACAGACGCACATACACAGATACGCACACACACACAAAGACACGCACACAGAGACACACAGACACATGCACACGCACAGACACACACACCCACAGACAACACATGCACACACACGGACGCACAAAGAGACATACACACATACACACACACACACAGATACACAGGTGCATGCGCGTGCTGGACACACACACATCTTAGAGTCTAGGATATAACTCGATAAGTTATGTTTAAAGATGGGTTCAAGGCTTGTTGTGAGAGGGTAGTAGAACTGGCTTGAAAAACATGTCATCCATGATCAATTGTTCAGTTGACTGGATGGGCCAAATGGCCTTTTTACTGCTCTAATTTTGTACACACTATGGTACATGCATTCGTCTGTGTTAGTGTGTGTATTTGCGGGTGCATGTATGTCTGTGTGTCCGAGTTTTTATTTTCCTGTGTTTTTGTGAGGTTGAGTGTGTCTGCGTGTGCACCTCTGTGTGTGTGTTTGAGTGCGCCAGTGTGTGTTTGCCTGTGTGTGTCTTTGAGTTTGTCTATGTGTGCCTGTGTATGTATCTGTGTGTGTCTGCATATGTTTTTGTTCCTCATTACTTTTAGTAATGGAAATATCAATGCACATTTTTGTAATTTCTACACTGTTTGTCATTTATATTTACATCATTGCTTGAGGAACTTTGTTTTAGTCATGAATTTTTTATTTTAACAGAGAAGGAAATTTACATGACTTCTTCCTCGGACGACTGTGACCCAATGTGTGATCTATACTATAAGCCATATCATCAAACTGGTCACACCGATAATTTGCTGTGACCAATGGAGGACTGGCAGTAGACAAGAAAACAGTTACTCAACAACCCAAGGACTCTGGACCGGTGAGCCTGACATCAGTGGTGGGTGAGTTGTTGGACGGGATTCTGAGGGATAGCCAATTGCATGCATGTTCAAAGGCAAGGCTTGATTGGGGATAGTCACCATGGTTATTTGCATGAGAAATCGTGTCACACTAATTTGGCTATGTTAAAGAGATGACAAAGCAGATTGATGAAGGCAGTGTTGTAGATGCTTTCCATATAGACTGGAGCAAGTTCTTTGACAAGATTCTGCATATTAGGCAAGTTAGTAAGGTTAGGTCACATGGGAAACAGCGCACCCAAGACAATTGAATAAAACATTAGATTGAAGGAAGTCGACAGAGTTTGGTAGAAGATTGCTTTTCAGACTGGAGGCCTGTGAACAGTAGTGTGCCAGAAGGATCAATGCTGAGCCCACTGCTTTTCATCATTTATATAAATGATGTGGATGTGACCATGCAAGGGTAGCAAGTTTGAAGATTGCACCAACATTTTCGGTGTTGTGGGTAATGAAGAAAATTATCTCAGAGTGCAATGAGACCTCGATCAGATGGGCCCATGGAATGACGTTTGGCAGATGGTGTTTGATTCAGATAAATGTGAAGTGCTGCATTTTGGGAAGCAAATTGGGGTACTTAATGGAAATTTATTGGAGGCTGTTGCTGAGCAACGAGATGGAGAGATGTAGTGCAACGCTCCTTCAAAGTGAATAGTATGGTGAACAAGGTGTTTGGCATGTTTGCCTTCATTTGTCAGAGCATTGAGTTTCGGAGTTGGGATGTCATGTTACAGCTGTACAGGATGTCAGTGAGGCCACATTTTGGAATACTGTGTGCAGTTCTGGTCTTCCTGCTGTACGAAGGTTGCTGTGAAACTTGAAAAGGTTCAGAAAAGAATTATAAGGATGTTGCCAGTTTTGGAGAGTTTGAGCTATAAGCAGAGGCGAATAGGGTAAAGCGGTTTTCCCTGCAGAATTACGGGCTTAGGGCTGACCTTATAGAGGTTTATAAAATCATAAGGGGCATGGATTTTGTAAAAACACAAGGATTATTTCCCAGAATAGGGGATTCCAAAAATAGAAAGTATAGGTTTAAGGTGCGAGGGGAAATATTTTAGATGGAACTTAGAGGCAAAGTTTTCATACAGAGTGAGGTGTGCATATGGAATCATCTGCCAGAGGAAGTGGTGGAGTCTGGCATCTTGATGGGTATCTGAATAAGGAAGTATAGAGGAATATGAGCCAAATGCTGGCAAATCAGACTCGATCAGATTGGGATGTCTGGTCAGCACGGACAAATTTGCATGTTATAAGGCTCTTATAAGAGGGATTTCAAATGGGAATTCTCTTCCCCACAAGGGATGAGATGCCCCTTTGTTTACATTGATTCAAAGCTGAGTTAGTTAAATATTTGGCAGAGAAGTGAGTCATGGATAACGGGATACAGTCAGCAAAGTGGGGCTGTGACCATAACCTGATCAGCCACAATCTTAGTGCCTGGTGGAGAAGGCTCAAAGTGTCTAATGGCCCATTTCTGCTCCTCAGTCCCATGTTTCTGTGTTCCATTCAGTCCCTCAAACCTGCTAGACAGGGACAGGTAGAGCCTACTTACTGCGATACCCTAGTGCACAGAAACACAAGAGACCATTCAGCCCCTCAAAACTGTCACACACAATTTGGGCTGGTTTGGAAAATATAATTGGAAAACCCAGGTTGGGTATCAAAGAGGTCGCTCATCTCTCTTTATAGAGCTTCCCCTATCTGCAACATGTACTTCATATGGTGGTCATGTTGTAGACCCAGTTGCACTGTGAATACAGCCCCTTCACTTCAGCCAGAGATGGTCCAGACAATCTGGCAACATTCAATAACAGAGCTTCCAGGAAAATAACACCTTCTACTTTCCAATAATAGAATGTGAGAACCCCACAACCAGGGGTATGTCATTCATCCACACGCCCCCCTCCCCCCACAAGCATGTCTTCACCCACAATAAGATCATAATGTATAATATCCTCTTTCATGTCCAATTATTCACAGCCCTCAAATCTGATTGGTCAAAAAGCACTCCTTACCCCCACACTGTGAACTATTGTTATGAGCAAAAGACGTGAACACAAGGGCTCAGGGAAGAGTGACCGGCCCTGACATCAAGGCATCATTTAACTAAGGATGGTCTCACGGATCTTGAGCAGGATTGCGCTTAATGGGAATGAGTTGTAAACTTCCTTGGTTAGAGTGATTTAAAGCATAAAGCACAATGATTGTGGTTTGTGTACAAAAATCCATGCAGTCCTGGACATGTCTGTGAAAGATCCTCAAGGTACCTTCCTCAGCACAAATATCTTCAGCTGCTTCATAAAGATTAGAAGTGAGGGTGTTCATTGAAGGTCAAACAATATTCAGGAAAAATGTCCCCCTTCAGCTCCTGAACTAGTCTGTAAAAATGTGCAGTAAGACCTAAACAACATTCAGGCTTGTTCTGTTGGAAGTATCGGTAACATTCATGTAACAGTGCTGCTGGACACTGCACATTTCCACAGTTAAAATGCGGAGATTATTCAGCTCCTCACGCTGGCTTCACAGGAATATGAGGAAGTCATTTCGCTCAATGAAAATATTGGAGAAGTGTAGAGATAGCCCATTTAGTGCATCCAACGAATTATACAAGAAGAGAAGGAGTCACGTGTTATAGAAGACCGCAGAGCTCCTCAAAAATATTTGAAGGCTTAGCCTATCAACAATGAAATGTTCTGATACAGTAATATCCCATAAACATGTACTTGGCAAAAAGGAAAGATCAGATACAGATTGTCAGATGCAGTTCTCCAATCTAGGAAGGAAAACAAATCCACTGAAGCTTCCAACTCTGTGGTGACCCCAATAGCTTCTGATGTTACTGAGAAACCAAAACACTTCCTGTAATGTGGCTGCCAGAACTGCACACAGTATTCTATCTATGGCCTAACTAATGACATGTTTAACTCATATTATGTCGCCTCGATGAATAAACACTATGCCTACAGTCCCGTGCGATTTCTTAACTGGCTATTACACTGTCCAGTCACATTCAGGGATGTGTGGAGAAACACCCTCTGACCTCCCTAGTGTTCTGCTATTTATTGAATTCTCCACTGTCTAGTTCCTTCATCCAAAGTGCATCACATCCTATTTATCAATGTTCCATTCCACCTGCCATTGATCTGACAATTCCACCTGTATCTTCCCGTAACATAAGGCTTTCCTCCTCACTGCCGACCACCTGGCCAATCTTTGTGTCAAACACAAAATTACTTATTACGCCCAACCCCCACCCCCCACCACCCCCTCCACATTAATATTTACATCATTTATGAATACCACAAGTAATTAGATACATTACACTTCTCGCTGTGGTACACCACCAGACACTGGTGTATCGCTACCACCTTCCCAGTGACTTGGGACCACATAGCTGTTTTCTAGTCCTCTAGCAGCTCCGTTGTGTGGTCATATTCGACTAAAACATTTAGGTCAGGACATTTCCATCTTTTCTCCAACAGCATCCTGCGATACAACTCATCTGGACTTTACATCATCCAAAACCATTAATCCCAACTTGCATCTTATATAAATCTGCTCGAGAACTTCCCAGTCCATCTTCTTGAATTCTGTACCTGCATCTTCCTTTCTCAAATAAAACAGATGTGAAACTCTCATGTCACAGTCTATCAATGTTCCCCGGTTTCACATACTGATTACCCCATTGGTTTCGATATGGGTCCTAATTTTTTCCTGGTTATTCTGTTCAGCTTGTTTTTGTAGAACATCTTGGGTTTCCCCTAACATTGCCTGCTGCACTTCTCCATGCCCCTATATGAGACAGTGTGCTGTGGGTGAATTTTCTAAGTTTCCCTGAGATCACCTCTCATTCTTTGAAACAGTACAGAACACAGGTATAATCTCATCCACACTGCATGCAGTCTGTGCAGAACGCCTTTACTTCGATATTCCAATTTCCGTTAACTGAAGGCCAACTTCACTTTTACCTTTCCGTTTCCCAAAGTCGCCCCTGAACCACGTTGGTTCAATTTTATTTACTATTCACTTTCTGAACCTTAAACAGCCACCTGAATATCTAACTGTATCACATCCAATAGTTCTCCATTGTCTCCCCCTACAAGAAACATCTTCAAACCATTTCAAAAAAAGTGTGTTAACAGTGATTATTCGGGTGAGATCCAAGATGGTGGTGTCCAGTCGGTCTGCCCTGCTGAGCTCTGCACCAGACCCCAGACAAAGTTATGCATTCACTTTCTTTCTTCCCTATTGTGGTAAAATCGAAGGTTTTTGATCCCCAGCATTGCTCTATGCCATTTTAAGTGAGTAACAGAAAATAGCTAAGGGAAAAGGATCATGAGGATCACAACCAGCAGTGCACTTCAGCAATGGATACACCCGTGTAGAGCTTCCAGGTATAACTTCAGAGCAGGAGTCTCTTTTGAATGCCCCGTGACATCCAAGAGATACAGGATGCGGTAAGGCTGCTCCAGAGTGGCAAACCGATTGGCCAGACGGCTTGTGGAGTGAGATTTATTAGGAGTTCATAGACATGATGGCTGGGCCAATGTTGGATATATTTAATTATACTTGTGGTCAGGGCTGCCTCCCATCCTCTCAGAGAGAAGCAAACATTTCTCTTATTCTCAAGGGAGGGAAAGCCCCAGAGGATTGCCTATTCCTTAGGCCTATACAGTTATTAAACGTGGAATTTAAAATTTTGTTGAAAATACTAGCGTTGAGGCTGGAGAAGATATTGTCCTTCATTGTGAAAGGGGGCCAGACACGTTTTATTAGGAGTCACAGGTCCGCTATTAATATTAGGAGAGTGCAAAATATGGTTCAGGTGTGCCAGCAAGGTCAATTCCAGGCTTGGTAGTCTCGCTGGATGCAGAGAAAGCATTTGCTTGGGTGTAGTGACCGTACCTCTTTTATGTCTTGGAACTGTTTTGCCTTGGAGGTGTCTTTGCCTGTTGGATGGCAGAATTATATAGTGACGCAACAGTGACAGGAGTTCTCACTAATGGTATAAGGTCTACTGGTATAATGTTAGCATCGGCAGAGGTGCCCCTTTCGCCATTATTATTTGTATTGGTGATTGAGCCGTTGGCAGAGGCCACCCACAGGGGCCCCAATATAACTGAACGGGTGGGAGGGTCAGGAAGGCATGACATCATCCTTACATATTTGACGTTCTTCACTCTCTAACTAACCTGATGATATCTTTGACCTGTTTTAAAGAAGTGATTGATTTATTTGAATCTATCTCGGAGTATAACATCAATTTTATGAAATCGGACGCCATGCCTGTTGGGGTGTTATTCGAGTACCTGATCATGGGGGGTGCAATCCGATTACTTTCAGATGGTCACAACAAGGCCTCCTCTATTTAGGCATTTTTACCACACCGGCCTTCAGTCAATTATATAAAGCTAACTTCGTGCAAGTGCTCGAGAAGATAAGACAGGACCTTCGGCTCTGGGAAGATATTCCAATATCCTGGTTGGGTACAATACCTCCGGATAAAATGAATGCACTTCCTCGTTTCTTCTATCCCACGTGAATGGTCCTTTTGATGCTCTCCAGGTCGGTTCTATGGAGGCTTTACAGTTGGTTAAGCTTGTTTATCTGGCACCACAGGTGGCCTCTTATGAAGCTCGCCAAATTGCAGCTTCTGCGGGAGATGAAGGGTGTGAATTTTCTGGACTTTAAGAAATATCAACGAGGTTCCCTGCAATCGGATATGGCTGATTGAGCTTGCAAAGACCTGCTATTAGTTTGGCTGGACATTGAGGCATCCCAGGCAAAATGTTCCCTCATTAATCTGTTGTTCGTGGGCAAGACGAGAACTGTTATGGACCATTACAGAAATCAAATTGTCCTTAAAATAGTTAAAGCCTGGAAAATTATGCGACAAAGTGAGTGTGCTTATCTGTGTGTCTGTGTTCATCTCTGTGCGTATCCTCGCGTCTGTATTCATCCCTGTGGGCACCTGTGTGAGTCTATTCGTCTTTGTGTGTATCTGCATGTCGATATTCGTCTCTGTGGGTATCTGCGTGTCTGTATTCATCTCTGTATCTGCGTGCCTGTATTCATCTCTGTTGTGTATCTTCCTGTCTGTATTTGTCTCTGTGTGTATCTGTGTGCCTGTATTTGTTTCTGTGTGTCGCTGCACGTCTCTGTGTGCGCCTGTGCATCTGTATTCATCTCTGTGTGTCAGTATTTGTCTCTTTGTGTATTTGCGTGTCTGTTTTCATCTCTGCATTTTGTCTGCGTGCCTGTATTTGTCTCTGTGTGTATCTGTGTGTCCATTTGCACAGCGGATCTGTCAGCCTCTCTGGTGTTTAAAGTGATGCAATGTCCCTCTCTGCTGGCCTTCACACTCCTCTGCGTTGACAGCACCGCAGGGTGACAACCATTAGGGTATTCAGTTTGGGAGGGAGTGGAAGGGAGGCAGCTCAGAGCGCCATCCAAACTGACAGAACCATCTGCACACGCACACATACACAGTTTGGTATATGGAGGATTGTATTCGTACTGAGGATCCTTAGAGTGGAGAATGTTCATGTAAAGTTATGTCTATGGTCACTCTGCAATGTGGAAGTGATTTGTCTTTGAAGATTATTCATGACACAGAGTGCGCAAATTAAAGTGTATTTCCATCGCAAATGCATCCAAGCAAGATTTACGGAACAATTTGTAAGTCAATGCAATGAATGTATTTCACGTTCATTATCTTGACATGTTTTATAATATACTCCTACAAATTATAAATGAGAAAAGATTGAAAATCCTGAAATGGACACAGTGGTGGTGGTAATATCTCAGGAACGATATCGTTAGGTATCAGACGAAACTGCTCTGTGCTTCCAAAGACGTTATTTGAAAAACTAAACAGCCATGAAATGTGAAAGATTGACAGTATTTGATGTCCTCTGAAAGAAACAAAAAAAAACTGACACTAGTGCAAAGGCATGGGGAGGCTAGCAGAAGGTGGCATTGTATAACTATAAACTAAACAGGGACAGACGTAGAGGTGTGGGGGTGGGGGGTGAGGGGTTGATCTCAATTTCAATGGATTTACCCCAAAAAATGGCAGGACATCATCTCAGGAGATACACACATACATACACAGACACATTAAACACACAACACATATACATACAGATATGGACATACACACAAACACACACACTCCTGCACAGTTTCTTTAAGATAGAGTTGAATAAGCTTTTCATTAATTTGGGAATCAGTGATTATTTGGCGAAGGCAGGAGAATGTCGGTGAGAAACAGTTCAGCTGTAATCCAATGGCACAGCAGATCCAATGGGCTCAGTGGCCTGATTCTGCTCTATTTTCCCATATTCAGGAGAGAGCTTTCAAAGGTTGAATTTGAATGCAGATTACATGGTTAAAGGTAGGCTTCTTGGCAGTGTGGAGGAACAAAGGGATGCTGGGGTCCACGTCTGTAGATTCCTCAAAGTTGCCAAAGCCCTCAAGGTAAGAATGTGTTTGATATGTTGGCTTTCATAAGCTGGGGGATTGAGTTTAGAGCTGCGAGGTTATGCTGCAGCTCCATAGAGGCCTGGTTAGACCACACTTGGAATATTGTGTTGAGTTCTGTTCGCCCCATTAAAGGAAGGATGTGGAAGTTTTAGAGAGGGTGCAGACGGGAGTTCCCAGAATGTTGCCTGTCCTGTAGGACATGTCTTAGAAGAAGGTGTGAGGGAGCTTTAGCTTTTCTCTTTGGGTAAAGAAGGATGAACGGTGACTTGATAGAGGTGTGCAAGATGATGTGAGGCACAGATAGAATGGATTAGTAGATTCTTTTTCATAGGGTAGAAATGGCTAACACGAGGAAAACATAATTTACATGTGATTGGAGGATTGTTTTGGGGAGTTGTCAATAGGCAGGTTGTGGAATGCACTGCCAGCAGTGCTCGAGGAATTAGCTACATTAGGGACAGTCAAGTAACTCTTGGATAAGCACATAGATGATAATAGGATGAAGGCTCTGCAGTTTAGTTTAATCTTAGAGTCGGATAAAAGGTCAGCACACCATTGAGGGCTGCAGGGCTCTTACTGTGCTGTACTGATCAATGTTCGCTGTTCTAATTTCTTGAAATCTTGTGAAAATATTGTACCTGGAATTCCTTTAACTTCAGTGGAGGTTAATCTGATCAGTATTTGATTGTTGAGGGTTAATGGAAATTTGGGGAGGTTTGAGGGGCTGAATGGTCTATATCTGTTCCTAACCGTTGTGTCAAAATAATAATGATTGGTTTGAGGGGAACTCATTTTCAGAATAAGGACATTCCTATTTCAGACTGGGAAAGGGATGTTCCTTTCTCTATAGGATTGTGCGGTCTGTGGCCTTCTCATGACCAAGGAGCAGTGAAGACTGGGTTAATGAAAACACTCATGGCTGAGTTATATAGGTCTTTGATGAACAAGAGAATCAATGTTTATTGGGAACAGACAGGAAAGGGATGCTTAGTTACCATCACATCAACAATGAGCATTCTGAATTGTACCGCAGGCTCGAGGGGCTGAATGGCCACCTGCTGCTCTTGCTTCATGTATTGTGCACTCACTCAACCCCACGATGCTGTTACAGAAGGTGAGGAAGATCGCATTCAGCCATTCAGGATCGATCTGCACCTCTAAGTAATTATAAAGAAATAGGATGAAGCTCTTCAGCCATTTCAGTACATTACGCAGCGCAAGAGGAGGTCACACCTACTTTCTAGATTGCTACACAGGAACAGGGGAGTCCTGGGTAACTGTGAGGAAATAGATAGTCGGGGGAAATGTGTATTTTCGGGTTGGAAATCTTTAACTTGGTGAAGTGCCTCAGCGACGGTGGCACAGTGGTTAGCACTGCTGCCTCACAGCACCAGAGGCGCGGGTTCAATTCCCGCCTCAGGCAACGGACTGTTTGGAGTTTGCACATTCTCCCCGTGTCTGCGTGGGTTTCCTCCGGGTGCCTCGGTTTCGTCCCACAGTCCAAAGATGCGCAGGTCTGGTGAATTGGCCATGCTAAATTGCCCGTAGTGTCAGGTAGATGTATGGGTGGGTTGCGCTTCGGCGGGGCGGTGTGGACTTGTTGGGCCGAAGGGCCTGTTTCCACACTGTAAGTAATCTAATCGAAAAAAAAAAGATCAGTGCAACATAAAAAGCTATTCAGAATCTGTCAATGATTTGCGTGTGGGAACTGATTGGATGGAAATCAATTGGCTCAACCACTAAGATTCGATAAGATGTCAAGTGGAGGTAGAGAGTCTGTAATGTGATGTAGACAGGGAAGGTTAGTGTGCAAACCTTCAGCAGAAACAGGATAACATGGGGTACTGAAGTTTGTGCTGTGGCAGAAGGGTAAAACGACAGTAATCTAATTCAAAGAAGAGAGATCACAAAACTCAGTTGTAAAAAAAACATTTGTTCACCTGGGTACATACATCACACGGGGTTAGAATGCATATGCAGCAAGTAATTAGGAAGGTATTTGGAATGATTACTGCATGAAAAGGCTATCAGGATATTTTACTGCATCTGTACAGGGGATTTCTGAGTCAACATCTGATGTATTGTGGGCAGTGATGATTCCATAAACTGAAAAATAAATATACTCAATAGCTTTAGAAGATTTGCGAATATGTTTCACTGCACTTGCTCCTGGAAAGAAAGCCTTATATTGTCATAAAACATAGAAACAGACTCATCACTGCACCATGTCCATGCCGACCAGGTGTCCTAAATTAATCAAGTTCCATTTGCCAGCACTTGGCCCATATCCCATAAAACCTTCGTGTTCACTCAAATGGCTTCATTCAAATGGCTTTAAATACTGTAGCTGTCCCAGCTTCCAACATTTCCTCTGGCAGTTCGTTCTATACACTCTGTGAAAACTTACCACTTTTGTCCCTTTTATATGTTTCTCCCCTCACCTTCAATCTATGTGCTCTAATTGTGGACTGCCCTAAGCTAGGAAAATGTTCTTGGATCTTCACCATTTCCTTTCACCTCATGATGTTTTAAACCTCTATAAGGCGAGAGCACTTCAGGGTTGAGAATGAGAGGCGTTCGTATTTAATCGTATAAGATATTGAGGAGAGTGTATCTGATGCATAGCCTATGGACATTTTCTCTGGTATGGGAGTCTAGAGCTGAGGCTTCAAATTTAAGAAAACAACATGTATATGTTATATACTCTTTTCATAGTATAAGAAAACAAATACTATGAAGACATAATTTTATTGGACAAAAATATGAGGACACATACAAACATAACTTCATTAAAACACCTACATGGAGCAGAGAACAGGGACATATTCCTACAGTTCGGAGAATGTTCAAGGAGGCCTGACGTGGTCCAGTTTGGTGTTGAGATAACATTACTGTATCTTTCTGCTCCAAGATGGAGCAAATGCAACATGCTGGAGAAGCCACTGCTTATTGCTACCTATCTTTCCTTGTTCCTTCTCGCAGCGATGTATGAGAGGTGAAAACCGTTCAGTCATCTTTATCATTCATGCACAGGTGAAGAATTATCGATGGGGCAGTGGCAATTATAATGCAATTCAGGAAGAATTAGGATGCATAGAATGGGGTAGCAAAATGCAGTGGATGCAGACCATGGAAATGTGGAGCTGGTTAAAGGAACAGCTATTGCATGTCCTTGATAGGTATGTCCCTGTCAGTCAGGGAGGAAGTGATAAGGTAAGGGAACTGTGGTTTACCACAGAAATTGCATCTCTTGTTAAGAAGAAGTAGGAGGCTTATGTGTTGATGAGGCAAATGGTACAGATGAGGCGATGGAGACTTACAGATCAGCTAGGAAGGATTTAAAGAGAGTTAAGAAGAGCAAAGAGAGGACACGAGCAGTCCTTAGCGAGTAGAATAAAGGAGAACCCTAAAGCTTTCTATAGGTATGTGAGGAATAAAGGATAGGGTCGGAATAGGGCCAATCAAAGACAGAAGTGGGAAGTTGAGTGTGGACACTGTGGAAATTGGAGAGGTACTAAACGAATATTTCTCATTGGTTTTCACTCAAGAAAATGAGAATATTGCAGACAATAATGAGGTAGAAGATGTTAGACGAGAAAGGATCGAGGTTAATTACGAACAGTTGTTATCAATTCTAGAAGGATTGAAAGTAGACAATTCCCCTGGGCTGGATGGGACTTATCCGTGGATTTTCTGGGAAGCTAGGGAGAAGATAGCAAATACTTCGGCTTTGATATTGAGTCATCATTGCCTACAGGTTCAGTACCAGGGGACTGGATGATTTCAAATGTTATGCCCTTGATCAAGGAGGACAATCGAGATAACCCAGGTAATTATATACCAGTGAGCCTTACTTCTGTTGTAGGAAAGGTTTTGGAAAGGATTATAAGAGACACTATTTGTAAGCATCTGGCAAACAATAATATGATTTCAGATCGTCAATATGGTTTCGTCAAGGGCAGGTCGTGTCTCACAAACTTCATTAAGTATTTTTGAGATGGTGACCAAGCAGATAGATGCGGGTAGGGCAGTTGACGTGGTATACATGGACTTCAGTAAAGCCTTTGATAAGGTTCCAAATGGTAGGCTCTTAGATAAAATTCAGCGACATGGAATTGAATGTGATTTAGTAGTTTGGATTAGAAACTGGCTTTCTGAAAGAAGGCAGTGAGTGGTGGATGATGGAAAATAATCAGCCTCCAGTGCAGTTATTAGTGGTGTGCCACAAGGGTCTGTTTTGGAACCACTGCTGTTTGTAATTTTTTATAAAAGTCTTAGATGCAGGCATAGGTGGATGGATTGGTAAATTTGCAGATGACATGAAAGTCAGTGGAGTAGTGGACAGTGTGGAAGAATATTACAGGTTGCAAGGGGACTTGGATAAACTGCAGAATTGGGCTGAAGGGTGGCAAATGGAGCTCAATGCAGCTAAATATGAGGTGATGCACTTTGTGACGAATAACAGGAAGGCAGAGTACTGGGTCAATGGAAAGATTCTTGGTAATGTAGATGTGCAGAGGGATGTTGGAGTCCACGTACATAGATGCCTGAAAGTTGCCACCCAGGTGTACAGTACTGTTAAGGTGGCATACAATGTGTTCGGTTTCATTCGTAGATGGATTGAGTTCTGTAACCACAATATCATGCTGCGACTATACGCAACACTGGTGCGGCTATATTTGGAATATTGTGTGCAGTTCTGGTGCCCATATTTCGGGAAGGATGTGGAAGCATTGGAAGAGGTGCAGAGGAGATTTACCAGGATGTTGTGTGGTCTGGAGGGAAGGTCTTATGAGGAAAGGTTGAGCAATTTGAACGTGTTCTCATTGGCAAGAAGGCGGCTAAGAGAGGATTTAATAGTGACATACAAAATGATCAGAGGCTTAAATAGGGTAGAGAGTGAAAGTCTTTTTCCTAGGATGATGACATCAGTGTGTATGAGGGGGCATAACTACAAATTGAGGTGTGATAGATTTAAGACAGATGTCAGACGCAGGTTCTTTACTCAGAGACTGGTTAGGGCGTGGAATCCACTACCTCCTAATGTAGTTAACTCAGCCACGTTAGTATGATTTAAACAGTCCTTTATATAAGCACATGGGTGATTTCAGGATAGTGGAGGGGGAACGAGCTGAGAATAGTTCACACTTCGGCGCAACTTCAAGGACTGAAGGGCCTGTTCTGCGCTGTGTTGTTCTCTGGCTATTGTGCTACAAGAGATTTTTACTGTCTTAAACAGAGTGATGTATCTTGTATTGTGAACTTACGAAGTGTCACTGATCTCAACCAAACATGTACGAGGTAGCGAATGCTGCCTGACCTGCTGTGCTTTTCCAGCAACACATTTTTCAGCTCTGATCTCCAGCATCTGCAGTCCTCACTTTCTCCATGTCCGAGGTAGAGTCAGGGCAATAACAAGATGCTGCAACAGGAGGGGGACAGGTGGCTCCATACAAAACACCACTCCTTCTCAACTGTTTTCACCACAAAAACCGAGCGCCTTCCAGAAAAGCACCTCTATATCCCACCACAACATTTTGCCCCACAATCGTGGTATCTGGCTGTGCACTAAGAGGAGTGCAACAGTCTGTACTGGGACCCTGAAACGCTTGGTAAAGAGTCAAATCATCTGAGCATTGAGAGCCCCACCAAATTGCATGCATTTTCTATTGTTTTCTCTGTACCCGACTTCCCTTGTTTTTCCTCAATAACCTGCTAAAATTTGTTGTTACACACACGTGCACAAGCCGTGAATTGAACCCAGGCCTCTCGGTCCAAGATTCGGGAAATTTTCCCCGCGTCACAAAACATCGACTCGAACTTCCTTTGTCCTTTGCCTGCGAAGTCTCGCCTGAATCAACTGTGCAATTGGGAGGAAGGGGCGGAACAGGAGGACCGAGTAGCGGCCGGTCCTCCAACCAGAGTGAGTGAGGAGCGGGGCCAAAGTATTCTCGGGGAGTGAACGATTCAAGATTGGTCAGAGAGCAAACAATTTTGCAGGATTGATCATTCTCACTACATAGTGGAGCATTAAATCGCTCTCATAAATCAATGTGAGATTTTAAGAAATCCTGTAGTTGAAATGTAAATCTGATAACGTCCATATTTTAAATCGATTTGCATAACTCGAGTAAGAAACTTCTTTTCAAACTCCCAGAACGATTAGTAATTTACATTGCTGGCCGTTCTGGTTGATTTGGACCGGACATTCTATTTGCGTGCTAGACATCTCGATGACTATAACTCGACAAAGCAATTGTTAATGACTAATATGTTACCCATCAGTCTGTGCAGATATGAATATTCTCTCTGAACTCACTGGTAACCCTTGGCGCACGCGCGGTTTGGTTTCTATGCAGAGCATGCGCAGTGTCACATTGGTCAGGACAGAGAGAGAGACAGAGACATGGAGCTGCTTTCTCCAGCAGCGGCTGCGATTGGCTACAGAAAGCGGCGCTTAGAGCCGGTGTGCGGGAGCCTCGCTGGGAGAAAAGAGCGGAGAGAATTCACAAGTCCCGAATAAAGGTTAAAAAAAACCTGAAAAAGGCCCTCAAGGCCCGGGTAAGAAGGTGGCGGTCGCTGATCAGGGAAGGGGCCCAGAGTCACGGCCACCATTTGTTTGAGGGAAGAGGGAGCGCGGGCCTCAGGGCCGCCATCTTGAGAAGGTCAAAGCGCAGGTGGGCGGGGCTGTCGGGCTCTGTCGAACAATCCGAGGAAAGGGAAGATCCATTGTTATTGATTAATTCCACGAACACAGTTTCACTGGGCGATCCTGCAGGAATATCCTCTCTCAGTCCTGCTGTGATGTTTCACCCAATCAGAACCAGCAGCTCTCCTCCTCTTTCAGCTCCCCTTCTGTCCTTCCTGCAGCATCTGTCCCCTGGAACATTGAGCTGCCTGTCCTGTCCCTCCCTCAGCTGTTGTTCTGTAATACCTGTGATATCCCAGTCCCATCTTAGATTACTTCACTAAAGACAGGAATGCACCCGATGGATTTTTCTTAACATCAGCAATTGTTTAATACTCACTTACAGGTTTTTAATTACATCGTTTTTGAAGCATTTACTTCACATTCAATCATTTGCAATGGTGGGATTTGAATTTGTGTCCAGAGAACACTTGCTGAGTTTCTGCATAAAATGTCACACATAATGCCACTAGGCCATCACTTCGCCTGCTCACAGTTTGTATATCCCAGTGCAACATGAATCAAAACCCTTTCTTCCTGCGCAATTGTTTGACCCAGCACTCAGTACCTCAGTACTGATGAGACTCAGTACCTCTATGTGGTATCCCTCACTATGTGGGTCTAATTGCTGCCTCTGTCAGCGTTTCTCACTTTTGAAGCTACTACAGATCATGAGCCAAGAGAATTCTCCATTCCAGAGAGATGAGGCAGCACAGGTCAGGAATGGAGACTGGGATTTTTCAGATCTCTGTGGGGCTCAGTGCCGTTCTATATGTGTAACTCTCAAAGCATTAGTATAATTTCCCATTCTGCCTATTTCTGTGTCTTCTACAGGTACTCATGGAGTTCCTGACTCAATAGACTTGCCAACTGCTGGTTGGGACGATGGTTGGTCAGCCAGAAAGACAAAGTCAGGGAGGTCGGGAGTTTCAATAAATCCTGCTGCCAGGTAAGATCATTCTAGTGCACAGAGCAGAAAGTATTAAGGGGGATCCAAACTTCAGCAAACGAGACATGACATAGAGAAAGTGCTGGAGGGGGAGCACAGTACAGACACAATCCAGGCTCAAACACCACACCTGCTGCAAGTTTTGTTGTAATGAGACAGCATCGCGAGTTCCCAGGTATCAGTCCAGGCCTGTGCTTTCTTAGGGAGCATCAGAACAACTGAGGGGAAAGCAGGCCTCCCCCGAGAGTGTGGTAATGCTGCCTGGGATCTTTCTGTTCCCTATTCCCTCTCCAACACTGTATCTATGGCTTGTATTGAGAACCAGTGTCTTCAATCATTCTAACTCCTATAACAGTTCCTATCTCTGTCTTCTCCTCCCCTCTCACCAATTATTTCACATATTTGAAACCTCCAGTCCAGATGACCATCGTATCGTAACTTGTTCAGTCTATCCAACGTGCCTTGTCTCGATAGTCTCCTCCTCCAATAACTGGAGACATAGGGTCTGTTTTTGTGCGGCATGACCATTCCGCCGAGGTTCCCTAAATGGAATGATTTGCGTTTGCCTGTGTTTGGCTCATATCCCTTCAAATCTACTCCTTTCCATGTACCTGCCCGAGTGTCTTTTCCATCTTGTAATTGTACTTGTTTTCACCATTCCCTCTGGCAGTTCATTCCGTCTACGCACCATCCTCTGTGGATAATGTTGCCCCCCAGCTCCCTCTTTAATTCCTTACTCTCACATCTCATGTTTATGCCTCCTGCTATGGACTCACCTACCCTTGGCTATTCACCTTACCTCGGCCCTACATGGTTTCATAAATCTTTATAAGGTCACCCCGTGGCCTCCTCTGCCCAGGAGAAATATTGACAACAATGTTCCCAATATCTCCAACTCGTGTACTCAATGCTCTGACCAATGAAGACAAGGGTGCCAATTGCCGCATTCAACACCCTGTCACCCTGTGATGCCAGTCCAAGGAACAATGTAACTGCACCCCTTGGTCTCTCCCTTTTAGACAACACTGCGCAGGGCCCGACCATTAACAGTGTTAGTCCTCCCTGGTTTGTCTGAACTAAATCCAGCACCTGAATTAAATTCCATCTTTCATTCCTTGGCCCACTGGCCCATTTGATTACCATCCCCTTCGATAACTATATTCCCTGCCCACTCTTCCATTTATCTTGGTATCCACAAACATACTAACAGGGACTCTTACATTTTCACTCAGATTGTTTATGTAAATGGTGCACAACATTGGCCCCAGCACCAATCCTGACAGCACACTGCTGGTCAGAGGCTCCAGTCTGAACTTTACCCTCTCCCACCACCCGCTGTCTCCCACTGTCATCCCATTTTGTATCCAGTTGGCAAGCTCTCCCTGATCCATTGTTATCTACCGTTACTAACCAATGTATCATGCTACACCCTGAACAAGGGTTTGTGGAAGCCCGAAACAACGTCTGTTGCTCTGCCTTCGTCTATCTTTTTGGTCACATCTTGAGCAAACTCCAGTCAAGTTTGTGGGTCATGTTTTCCCAAGCACAAAGCCATGCCTGCTGTCTGTAATCAGGCCTTATCTTTCCAAATGCATGGACGGCCTGCATCTCAGAATGACCTCCATCAACTGACCCACCCTGATGTCTCGCTCATCAGTCTGTAGTTCCCGAGCTTTCTCTTGCAGCCTTTCTTAATTAATAACACAACATTATAATCATAGTCAGAGAGTCTTACCGCACTGTTCGGTTAAACCTATCCATACTTTAAAACTGATCTCATCCCACCTGCCTGTTCCGGGATCATATCCTTTCAAACCTTTGCTATTCCTGTACTAATCCAAATGTCTTTTGAACATTGTAATTGTCCCCATGTTCACCCTTTCCTTGGGAAGTTCATTTCACACACAACCCACCCTCTGTGTAACAATGTGCCTCTCGTGTCTTTTTTTTTAAATGTCTCGCCTCTAAACTTAAAAATGTAGTACCTTGTCTTGAAACTCCCCTGTCCATGGGAAAAGACAACTCCCATTAACTCTATCCCCCTCATGATTTTATAAACTTCTATGAGGTCATCTGTCAACATTCAGGTTTCAGTGAAAAATACCAACCTATTCAGCCTTTCTTTACACTGAAGCCTTTCGTACCCAGCCACATCCCAGTAAATCTCATCTGGACCCTCTCCAACTTAATAGTATCCTTCCTATAACTGGGCGAACAGAACTGGACACAGTATTCCAGAACAGGACTCACAAATGGCCTGTATAAACTCAAGGCGACTTCCCAACTCCTATATCCAAATGACTGAGCAATGAAAGCAAGTGAGGCAAGCACCTTTTTTAAAACTATCCTGTCTTTCCATGTTGCAAACTTCAAAGAATTATGTAGCTGAACCCTGAGGTCCCTCTGTTCTATAACACTACCGAAGGTCTTGTCATTAATTGTATAAGTCCTGCCCGTGTTTGTTGTACAAAATGCATTACCTCGCATTTATTCAGATTGAACTCCATCTACAGTTTTTCAGCCATTCACACATTTCATCAGCATATCTTTGTAATCTCAGAAAACCTTCTTCACTGTCCACAATGCCACCCTCCAGTCTAACAGCCTATCACACATAGCTCTCTATGGTACAAATATCTCTGCTAGGGGCCCTACAATTTCTTCACCAGCTTCCCACAATGTCCTGAGTTCCATTTGATCAGGTCCTGGGGATTTATCTACCTTTGTGTTTTAAAACCTCCAGCACCTCCTTTTCTATAATGTGGACTCATTTCAAGACATTGAGTCATAGAGATGTACAGCACAGAAACAGGCCCTTCGGACCAACTCCTGCATGACGTTTCTAGTCACATTTGCCACAATTTTGCTAATATCCCTCTGAACCTTTGCTATTCATACACCCATCCACATGCCTTTTAAATGTATTTCTATCAGCCTCCACCATTTGCTCTGGCAGCTTATTCCATCCACTCTGTGGGAGCCAGTTGTCCTTTAGACCCCTTTGAAAAGTTTCCCTCGCCTGGGAAATGACCTTGTCTATTGACCCTGTGGATGACCATCATGATTTTAAACACCTTTTATCGGTTAACTCCTCAACCTCCCATGTTCAAGTGAAAACAGCCCCAGCCTATTCAGGCTTTTCCCTGAAGCACAAACCCTCCAACCCTGGCAACATCTTTGGTCATTTCTTCTGAACCCTTTCATGTTCCGCGACATCCTTCTGATGGCATTGAGACCAGAATTGCACACAGTAATCCAATAGTGGTCAGGACAAACACTGTTTAGTCCCCTGAGCGCCCCAGTCTTTATCCACAGTAAGTTCCAAAGTGAAATATTTGTTTCGGATCTTGTAGTTTCACACATCGTTGCCTTCATTGATCATTAAGGAGACCGGGTTTGTCCCGAGCTCTTCTTTTGCTCTTAATACACTTGTAGAGTCTCTTTGGATTCTCCTTAACCTTCTCTGCCAAAGCTACCTCGTGTCCCCTTTTTACATTCCTGATTTCCATCCTAAGTGTATTTCTACAGCCCCGATGCTCCTGAAGGGATTCCCTTGAGTCAGCCAGTTATATCTGACATGTGACCCCTTTTTTTCTTGACCACAGCCTCGAAACACAGCCAGTGTTTCCTAATTCAGTTAGCATTGAGCTGCACACTAACAGGAACACGCTGGCGCTGAACGCTCCTTTTATCTCGGGTTTAAAATATTCCTACTTGCCAGACTTCCCTTTATCTGCAAATAGCCTCCCCAGATCGACTTTAAAAAATCATGTCTAATACTATCTTGCTCCATTGAATAACTTTAGCTTGTGGACCAGGCCTGTCCTTTTCCATCGCTATTTTCATACTAATACAATTGTGGTAACTTCCCAAAGTGCTCCCCGACTAACACCTCAGTCCTGTTCCCTACCTTGTTTCCCAAGGGGAGGTCAGGTTTAGCCCCAATCTCCAGTTGGGCCACTTACATAATGAATGGGAGTTTTCGGAACACACTTAACAAATTCCTTCCATCCAAATGCTTAACTTAGAAGCAATCCCAGTCCAGGTTTGGAACGGTTAAGATCCCCTATCATTACTACCCTATTATTCTAAGAGATATCTGAAATGTCCTGACATATTTGCTCCTTCATCTCCCATTGCCTATCGCTGTCGTCCGACCGTAGAAAACTAATGACCGATATTTATTTCTCAGTTCCACTAATATCGTTTAACTGGGCGATCCTATATGAATACTCCCTCTAGGTACTGCTGGGATATTTCCCCCCAATCAAACCCACCAGCTCTCCTCCTGTTTTGCCTCCTGTTCTATCCTTCCTGTAGTATCTGTCTCCGGAACATTGAGCTGCTGGTCCTGTTGCTCCCTCAGCTGTGTTTCTGTAATATCTATGGGATCCCAACCCCATGTTCCCATCCATGCTCTGGGTTCATCTACTTTATCTGTCTGGCACTTTGCATTGAAATAACTGCAGTTTAATCCACCAGTTTTCCCTAATTTTCTGCTATGTTCTTGCCTGCCTTGTCTACTTATATTGCTCTCTTGAACATTTGTACCAGCCTCAACTTTCTTTCTGGCCTTACGACTCTTTGGGGTCACACAGCCCTGCCAGACGAGTATAAATCCTCTCGAGCAGCTCCAGCAACGCTCCCCACCAGGATGTAGGTCCCCCTCCTGCTCCAAGTTCAGGTGTATTCCCCACCCTGTCTACCTGTGCTGACACCTTCAGACATCCAGGGACTTGCCCACCAAGGTCTCTGTGTTCCTCAGTACTCCAGGAGGGCCTACCATTCATGATGTATACCGTTCGTTTATGAGACTTCCCACGGTGCATTACCTCACAGTGATCAGAAGTAAACTCTGTCTGACATTACTCTGCTCAGTTTATCATCTGATCGATATCAGACTGCAGCCTGAGTCCATCCCCCTCACTGTGGACAAAGCCCTCACCTTTCATGTTATCTGTAAACCTACTAATGTTACCTTCTGCTTTCACATCCGAGTGATTAATGTCCATAATGAACAGCAATGGTTCCTGCACAGATCCCTGTGGTACACCCGCTAGGCAAAGGCTTTCAATCACAAAACCAACCCTTCACCAATAGTGGAGTCAATTTACCAACTTACCTTGGATCCCACGGTATCTTCCCTTTTGGACCAGCCTTCCGTGTGGGACCTTGTCAAAGACCTTAATGAACTCCATATAAACCACATCATCTGCACTGCCCTCATCAATATCAGAGGACAGTCGTCTAGCAAATCCATACAGACAATCCCTAATGAAATTGTGGGGGTATCCGATTTTGGCGAATACCTTGTATCGGTGTTCTTCTTCTTCTTTTTGCAGTTCTGGTGTACTGCAGTGTGTGGCGGTCCTTTTGAACAGTGTCTTGATGCAACTTCTTTTGTGTGTTTTGGGGTGGTTGCTTTCATAGTTTAGGACTTGGTCTGTGTGTGTGTCTTTCCTGTAAACCTTTGTGGTGAATTCTCTGTTCGGTGTTCTCTGTACCATCACGTCTAGGAATGGGAGTTGGTTGTCCTTTTCTTTCTCTCTTGTGAATCGGATTCCTGTGAGTGTGGCGTTGATGATCCGGTGTGTGTTCTCTATTTCTGTGTTTTCAATGATTACAAAGGTGTCATCCACATATCTGACCCAGAGTTTGGGTGAATTTGCGGTAAGACTGTTTGTTCTAATCTTTGCATTACCGCTTCTGCTATGACTCCAGAGATCGGTGAGCCCATGGGTGTTCCGTTGATTTGTTCGTATGTTTGGTTGTTGAATGTGAAGTGTGTTGTGAGGCCCAGGTCCAGTAGTTTGAGTCTGCCGTCTTTGTTGATAGGTTCACCGTCCTGTTGTCTGTTATGTCTGTCCAGCAGGTTGGCTATTGTTTCTCTGGCTAGGGGTTTGTCGATAGAGGTGAACAGTGCCGTTACATCGAATGAGACCACAGTTTCTTCCTTGTCGATGAGTATATTTCTTATGATGATGTCCAAGAATTCCTATGTTGATTGTATAGAGTCTGGATCCGCTGATCAGGTGTTTCAGTTTCTGCTGTAGTTCTTTAGCCAGTTTATGTGATGGGGTCCCTGGTAGTGATCCGATGGGTCTGAGTGGGATGTCTGGTTTGTGCACTTTAGGTAGTTCATAGAATCTGAGGGTGTTGTTGCTTTCAGTTTTCATTCTCTGTCGGTCAAACCTGGTTATCTGTCCGTTTTTCTTTGTAGGTTTCTCAGTGTCTTGTTTATCCTATTGGTGAGCGGCGGGGTGGGGTCAAACTCCACGCAATTTCATCCACAGATGCCTCAGGGAAAGACAATGGAATGAAGACATGCCATGTCCCAAAGGACTAGTCACACTACCATACATCAAGAACATTTCGGAACTGACAGCCAGTCTACTGTGACCACTAGGATTCATAACAGCACACAAACCAACAGTCACTCTCAGACAACAACTCACCAAGACGAAGGACCCGATACCCAGCATGAGCAAAACCAATGTAGTGTACAAACTCACATGCAAGGACTGCACAACCATTACATAGGACAAACAGGAAGACAGCTAACGATCCGCATCCATGAACACCAACTAGCCACGAAAAGACACGACCAGCTCTCCTTCGTAGCCACACACGCAGATGACAAGCAACGTGAGTTCGACTGGGACAACACTGCTATTATAGGACAAGCCAAACAGAGAACAGCCAGGGAATTCCTAGAGGCATGGCACTCATCCACAGTTTCAATCAATTAGCACATTGACCTCGACCCAATATATCGGCCACTGCAGTGAACAGCTGGAACTGACAATCGGAAGCGGCAGGTACAAACCACGATAATTGCCAGAGGAAAGATCACAGAAGCGCTTCACAGGAGGCTCCCACGCACTGAGGATGTCACCTAGACAGGGGACGAAACGGCTGCAACACAAATTCCCAACTCGGCGAACAGAACCACAAACTTTGAAGCCCTTTAGACTCTACTGAGCTCTGTCATGAACAAGCCACCATATCTCGATTTCCTTTGCACTCTTCAGTGTCTGCAACACTCTCTGTATCTTCCAGTAACGTTCCTTAATTACTGCAGGTCTGCCTATCTCCCCAGATAACCTGTTTCATCCCCTGCAGCTCGCTCAATCACTGTAACACCCTCTGTTCTGTCTAATCCTCCTCTTTCCCACTGTCTTCCAGGGACAATGGCGATCCTGTAAGAGAGCAGTGCGGAATGGGATGTTATAAATCTCAGCTGAGGCTTGATGTCTACCATTACCTGGGAGTCACAGGGGGAGAGAACCTGAGCAAGTGCAGCACAGAGCGGGAGAATATAAATCAGCAGCGAGGGTCAAGGCCGACCGGGACTTGGATTTGGATAAAAAGCAGAGCAGGAGGCTCGAAATCAGCACTGAGTGACAGAGGGAGTGACTGTGTGAGGGAGCAACTTGGAGCAGGAGCTTGAGGCTCACACCTGGGAGAATATAAATCAGAATTGTGGATCGAGGCCTAGTTGTACCTGGGAGTCACAGAGATGATGACCCTGTGAGGGAGCAGACTGGAGTGAGAGCTGGACGATTGCACGTCCGAGGAGATGCATCACTGTGTGTGCGCGTGTCCCTCCCTTGTTCTGTGTTTGTGTGTGTGTGTATGCGTGTGTGTCCCCTTCCCTCGCTCTGTGTGTGTAACTCTCCTCACTGTGTGCGCGTTTCCCTCCCTCACTATGTGTGTGAGCATGTCCCTCCCACGCTGTGTGTGTGTGTGTGTTTGTGTGTGCTTATGTCTGCGCGTCACCGTCCCTCACTTTGTGTGTGTGTGTGTGTGTGTGTGTGTGCGTGTGTGTGTGTGTGTGTCCCCCCACTCGCTTTCTGAGCACATGTCCCACCCTCGCTGTGTGTGTGCGTGTCTCACCCTCGCTGTGTGTGTGCGTGTCCCACCCTCGCTGTGTGTGTGCGTGCCCCTCTTGCAGTGTGTGTGGGTGTCCTCCCCACGCTCTGTATGTGTGTGTGTCCCTCCCTCGCTGTGTGAGCGTTTGTGTGCGTGTCCCTTTGTCACTGTCTGCGCGTTGTTCTTGCTGTGTGTGTGTGCCCCTCCCTCCCTCGCTGTGTGTGCCCCTCCCTCCCTCGCTGTGTGTGCCCCTCACTCCCTCACTGTGAGTGTGCGTGTCGCTCCCTCGCTGTGAGTGTGCGTGTCCCTCCCTCGCTGTGTGTGTGTGTGTGTGTGTGTATGTCCGTGTCCCTCCCTGCTGTGTGTGCATGTCTCTCACTCTTGCAATGTGTGCCTGTCCCCCTCAGTGTGTGAGCATGTCCCTCCCTCGCTGTGTATGAGCATGTCCCTTCCACACTGTGTGTGTGCGTGTCCCTCCCTTGCTGCGTGTCTCAGCAAGCCTCTCGCTCGCTGTGTGTGTCCCTCGCTCGCTGTGTGTGTGTGTTTGTGTGTGTGTATGTGTGTGTCCCGTCCTCGTTGTGTGTGTGTGTGTACGAGTCACACCATCACATTGTGTTTGTGTGTCCCCACTTCACTGCGTGTTCCTCACTCGCTGTTTGTGTGTGTGTGTCACCCCCTCGCTGTGTGCGTGCGTGCCCTTCCCTCGCTGTGTCTGTGTGTGTCCCTCCCTCGCTCTGTGTGTGTATGTGCCTCTCCCTAGCTCTGTGTGTGTGTGTGTGTGCCTCCCTTGCCATGTATTTGTGTGTCCCTCTCTCGCTGTGTGTTTGTGTGCTTGCGCATGCGCGTGTCCCCCTCTTGCTGTGAGTATGTGTGTCCCTCTTGCAGTGTATGTGAGTGTCCCTCCCTCGCTCTGTGTGTGTGTTTCTGTGTGTGTGTCTGTCACTCCCTCACGGTGGATCTGTGTGTCCCTCCCATGCTGTGTGAGTGTGTGTGTGTGTCCCTGCCTCACTTTGTGACTGTGTATGTGTGTGTGTGTGTCCCTCCCTTGTTTTGTGTGTGTGTGTGTGTGACCCTCTTGCCGTGTGTGCACGTCACTCCCTCGCTGTGTGTGTGTGTGTCCCTCCCTTGCTCTTTGTGTATATCCCCCTCACTGCATGTGCGCATCTCCCCTCACTGTGTGAGTGCATATCCCCCCTTGCTGTGGTGTCCCTCCCTTGCCGTGTCTGTGCATGTCCCCTTTCGCTGTGTGTGTGTGCCCCCTCTCAATTTCTGTGCACATGCCCTCCCCCTTGCCATGTGTGTGCTTGCCCCTCCTTCCCTGTGTGTGTGTGCCCCTCCCTCGCTGTCTGTGTTTGTGTATGACCCTCCTTTACTGTGTGTGTGCATGTCTTTCCCTTGCTGTGTGTGCGTGTCCCTCCCTCGCTGTGTGTGCATGCCCTTCCCTCCCTCGCTGTGTGCGTGTGTGTGTCCCTCCCTCCCTCGCTGTGTGTGTGGGTACGTTTCCCTCTCTCGCTGTTCGTGTGTCTCTCGCTCACTCTGTGTGTGTGTGTGTCCCATCCTCGCTGTGTGTGTGTGCCATCCTCGCTGTGTGTGTGTCCCATCCTCGCTGTGTGTATGTGTCTCTCTCTCGCTGTGTGTGTGTCCCATCCTCGTTGTGTGTGTGTCCCATCCTCGCTGTGTGTATGTGTCTCTCTCTCGCTGCGTGTGGGTCTCCCTCCCTCGCTGTGAGTGTGCGTGTCCCCCCCTCTGTGTGTGTGTTTGTGTGTGTGTGTGCATGTCCCTCCCTCGCTGCGTGTGCACGTGTCACTCCCTTGTGTGTGTGTGTGTGTGTGTGTCCCTCCCTTGCTCTTTGTGTATATCCCCCTCACTGTATGTGCGCATCTCCCCTTGCTATGTGAGTGCGTGACCCCCTTGCTGTGTGTGCGTGTGTCCCTCCCTCGCCGTGTCTTTGCGTGTCCCCTCTCACTGAGTGTGTTTGTGTATGTCCCTCCCACGCTGTATGCGTGCATGTCCCTCCTTTGCTGTGCGTGTGCATGTCCCTACATCGCTGCATGTCTCAGCAAGCCTCTCACTCACTGCGTGTGTGCCTCGCTCGCTGTGTGTGTGTGTTTGTGTGTGTATACGTGTCCCTTCCTCGTGTGTGTGTGTATACGAGTCACACCGTCACAGTATGTATTTGTGTGTCGCCCCTTCGCTGTGTGTCCCTCATTCGCTGTTTGTGTGTGTGTGTCACTCCCTCGCGTTGTATTTTTGTCTCTTTCTTGCTGTGTGTGCATGTCTCACCCTCGCTCTGTGTGTGTGCGTGTCCCTCCCTCACTGTGTGCGTGCGTGTCCCCCTCTCTGTGTGTATGTGCGTGTCCCTCCTCGCTGTGTGTGTGCGTGTCCTTCCCTCGCTTGTCTGTGTATGTGCCTCTCCCTCGCTGTGTGTGTGTGCGCGGTCCCACCCTCGCTGTCTATGTTTGTGCATGTGCCTCCCTTGTTGTGTGTGTGCGTGTCCCTCGCTGTGTATGTGTCAG